>NW_027097370.1:27394-60000 GCF_019320115.1 Miscanthus floridulus
CCTTTCAATGACATTTCACAACTTTCCATGAATGTAGTTGAATTTTTCCTCCCTCTACAGCTGCTACAAATCTACGCCCCTAAAATCGTTGATATGATACCTTGTGTTTCTGAAGGGGGTCATGTAACCTGGCATGTCCGTGTAACCCATGTCCACCAGGTAGTGCCGGCCTACAAGAAAATAACACAGTTCACCAATTAGTCCTATTAATAGATCACTTACTAGGAAACGTCAAGACAATCTCATCATTTGCAATCCTAAACTTAATTAATATGACATAGAGAACACAAATGAATCAGCATTGCTATATTAGGAATTCATATATTAGCATTGTCATAACAAATTACATCAAAGGGGCAGCAGACTTTGGGTAAGGCATAGAGAACAGAAACATATCAGTACTGCTGTAATGAGAATTCATATATGTTGTATTGTCATATTGAGAAATCAAATTGCAAATTGTTTAAGGAGACAATATATAGGCATCAACTGTCATTGCAAATTGAACAGAAGTATGCTTTAATACATCTACTACAAGCAAACAATTAAGGAATGTGAACATCAAGGCATCACGAACTTGCTGGGGTTGTGGGAACGAAGCGTCACCCTAACAGTCTTTCAACACTGCCATGTCATGACATGCCCCCGCCTTCCTGGCCCCCATGTATGTGAAATGACCATCTATATCCATGATGGCACAAACATTAATTGTTGTTTCGCCGTTCCTATTAAAGAAATCAGGCTTTGCTTCATGGTTAACCTCATCCTTTATGTGCGTGCCATCTATAGCACCTATGCATCCATCAAACCATGGTGCATATGCAGCAAGTTTGTGGCTTGCATGTGCGTAGTTCCTATCTGCTGGCACTAGGATAGTATTTGCCCACCTATACATGACCTCTGCAACTACTGTAATCTTTCTGCTAACTATATCTAAAGACCTTTCAAACCTATCTTTGCACTCTCTACTTGCCAATTGGTGGGCATAGGTCCAGATGTACATGCCTAGAGCTTCTACTGAGATGCACTTATCTATTGATGGCAGGCCAAACGATAGTAGGGTGTCATGCAAATGTAGGAAGGCATCATGCGCTGCATCCATTGGGCTCCAGATAGCTTAGGAATGGGTCAAGGAGGATTTACCTCAGGCATTTGCTGCGACATAATACCTTTCAACCTCAGAAGGATGACTATTGCCTTCACCAAGGTTATAGTGCTCGGTCCATCACTAGAAGTTTCGCTATACGATGACTCGTCAGTGCTGCTCATTATGCTACCTGTAAATGGGCAGAAATCAGTAAGATGGTAATGCAAATATTAGGAACAAAACATTTGCTAATAAGGGAACATGTCAAGATACCTGAACTAGGTAGGTGGCACAACCACCTTAGACAAATGTACGTAAGGAATGAACAAGAGAAAAGCGATACATGCATAATGTCTTACAACGCTCACAACACGACACAAATATTTTATTCAAAACATGAGACAATGACATGCACTTAGTTCTCCGCAATGGTCTTTGTTAAAACAAACAAAATGAACATAACAAAACAACAAACAGAATCAACTCAACATGCACATGGTGGAAATCTGAAAATAGTAGAAAAACCACAATCCGAACAAATGTGTTGATCACTAGGACTTTGTGGAGCACATGAAGCCCCATGTCACATTAATCTAGTTCAGCCGGCCCTCTTTAGATTTCATATTAAGAAAAGCCTAATGATAGAGCCTATTGTTGTAAAGGTTTAGGGCTTGCACGAATACTACATCAGTCTCGCTGATACCATCTTGCAACAGAATCTCATGAACTTGGGCCAACTCCTGAGCATCTGTGTTTTGACGGGCCTTCTAGGACTTAGCCTCCCTAATAATGTGGCCTAGGTCTTCAAGGCAGTCTTCTATAGATGGAGTCTAGCTACTCTTCTTACTACGAGGACTGTTAACAGAATATTCCCTATGGACTCTTTGAGGGCTGAGCACCACGACGTGGTAAGACTGGCTCATCCGACATGGATGGAGGAGTGCGAGGGCTTCCACTACTGGGTGACTTGTTAGGTTGATGGCCCCCCACCGATAGCAACTTGCCCCTGTCACATGGGGTGCATCCCAAAATCGTGATCAGTTGATCACAACATTGGGGGCGTCTGAACTTGTTTCTAGCGGGTTAGCTACTTTCCTGCACGTGTTCTAGTGATGGCGATGTTAGTACTGAGTTAGTGGGAACCTAATTGCTAAAAAAGTCAAGGAAATGCGTGTAGTTAGTACCCTAGGGCTGGTGCCGTACCACTCAAGGTCAACTGTAACCTCTCTAGTAAGCGGGTCACGGCCTAGCCCAATATGGGTCTGTCCGTCGCGCCAATTGAAGCAACAATGTTTTAGCTCGTTGTACTTGTTATGGCACATTTTCTTGTTGTACTCGAGCCTTGTGACTTTGTTGAATTCACGAATGACATTGGTCCACCCTAGTGAGGTTCGACCAGTGGAGTTCTAGTGACAGAGGTCTCTCTGCTTGATGATTAGGTCAAGAAGCAGAGAGCAGGTTCTGTCATCCTAGCTAGCACGGTCCTGGCTCATCTGATGTAAGGATCGACATTGAAGGGATTACCCACATGGATGCATATGTTATGTCGTACGAGGGTAGTTCTAGTACGCAAATTTGAGAGTGGGTGATGGAAAAGAGAACTTGCCTTTTGGGTCCATTTGTGGCATTTTGAGCAGAGGTTGTAATGGCTGCCAGCAGTTGGAGAGCAAGACGAAGCTGACGACGCTGCCAGTTTGGGCAGCGTTGGTCACCACATGACAAAATGTCCCTCAAATGTATGTAGTTCAAACATAGATCACACTTGTAAGATGTTAAACAAAATCTAAAAATAGAACATTTTCAGCGGTGAAGAACATTAAATGTGTACTGTTAAACATAATCTGAAAGTAGAATTCATTAAATGTGAAGAACATTTTGATCACTGGAATAGTAGTGTGGTAAATTCATTAGTCATACTTCAATGTTTAGTTTGCAAAGTTCAAATGCACAATTTAGGACGACAAGCCGAAAAGAGAGGAAGGGAATACATAATTTGCTTGCATAATCATACTAGCTTTGATATTGCATTAAATATATCAATTACTAGTATACTTTGATTCAAAGCAAACAACCACATTAGATGTACAAGGATGACATGTACAATGTCAGCTTGATGTAGAGGTCCACTAGGCCAAGAGTTACTACAAAACATGCTTGGGTCCAATTTCCTAGCTCAATAATCACTGAAAAACTATATAACTACAAGGTATGGGACTGCAAGGAGAAGAAATATACTCAAGGACCTAGTGCTGAACATTACAATTGTGCCAACTCCAGCAGTGCCCACAAAATCCCAGTAAAGTGTGTGGGTGACAAGGTGAGACTATGATTGATTTGTAGTGGTTCTCATTCTCATCATTTGAAAAGTGCCAACATAAATAGAACCAATCTTAGATGGACACCGTGGCAACTTGATTTGGCCTTAGAAACATGGATTGCCATATGGTATAGTAAGCTAAAACATGGATTGGCCTTGGAAACAGTGGGAGGTGGAGGTTTGAACATGGTTCAGTAGTTTAATGCATGATTTCCTACAGCCAGTTAGCAGTTGGTTCATTAATTTAAGAATACAACAACCTGGTATAGCGGATTTGTAGGTGTAGCACCCAGTTTTAAAGTCAAAACCAGATACACACTATATGTGAGCCCAGGAAGTCAAATCTCACATACAGCCACAAATAAGGATAATATCAAAAGACAATACTTATTACATAACGTATTAGTAAAAGAAAAGTACCCTCAGAGTAAATACAACAAAAAGTTGACTCCGATCTTCTAGCGAAGACTCCAAATCCACAGGAACGACTGACTGGTTGACCACAAGCCTAACTCCTCCAAACCAGCAATCTGGTACCCATCCGAGATGATGAGGACATCGCCACGCTGGACACACCGACGCCATGGTCTTCCCCAAGTTGCAATTCGTTTCCAACTCAGCTGCCACGTCGTCCTCGGATTCAGCAGACACGTCGTTACTGTTTCGGTCATAACTTCCTCATACGACATCGAAACGGGCCGTTCTTGGATGCGTTGGAAAGGGGACGACGATGCCGTCGTTTTGGATCTGGTCCCAGCTCCAGAAGGTCCGTGGATCATTCTGTGTGACCACGGCAAGGTGCTGCGTTACCTATTTGGGCCAACTTGGCCATGTATCGTGTCGGGCCTTAAGCCTAAGTTGTGGGCGCCCAACCCCTGGCCGTCCCCAACCCTAGGTCGAGTCTTAGACTATAAACATAGCCGCCGCCGCTGCTACACAATTGGGTTTTTGTTTGGAGTTTAGTTTTCCATCGAGAAACTAAATCGTTCATTGTAACTATGGTGACAAATCCTTTTACAGTGATCCAGGGCCCCCGTTCTTGATCTCCTCCACTGTGTCGATTAGTCCTTTGGAACCGAGTTCTTGAACCCTCTATTGATATTCGCGTCATTCATATTTGCAATTTCAGATTGCGTGTTTTACCTTCTTGCTTGTGCTCTTTGATTCGCTTGCAGGAAAAGCCTTCTTGGCGAGGTCAATCAAGTTGTGCTTGGTTGATAACCAATGGAGCGGTGGTGTAACGGTTGCAGGGTTCGAATCGTGTCTGATTTGAAGCCGGATCGCCAACGTCGAGATCTCCACAAATCGAACTTACCGGCTACCTCTCGGAAGATCGGGCCTGTACTCATCAATTGGTATCAGATATTTCAGGTTTACCACGAGGTATAATCTCGTTTGCCTTAGATTCATATTTGTTCATTACCTAGAGTCCACAAAAAGCCCAAAAATATTTCAATTTCCGCTGTCCTATCGCCGTTTGTGCCTTTGCAATTTCGTTTCAGATTCGTGTTGTTGAGTTTGTGTCCGTGGTTGAGTCTTGTTGCTGGTTTAGGATTGTGTTCGTGGTCGTAGTTCAATCGCCCGTTGCTGTGATTTTGTTTTCCGCCGCTATCCCATCCACCGTTCCCAAACAACAAGTCGAAGCCACCACATTACTCGACTTGCCCCGCTAGCCGCCTTGTGTAACTTCTAGCCACCGCGCAAACCCTAGATAGGTTGCCAGCCGCTCTTATTTTGCCTGCATCGCAGCCCTCCTTACATCATCAGGCAAATACCTACTGCTGTGATCGGTGTTAGAGTTTAGGGACGCTTTGCCCTAACTACCGCTGCCGTGTTGTGCCTCCCGGAAAACATACCTTGAGATACCTTCAGTAAAACATGCATAACTTTTCGCTCGTTTATCAGAAAAATCTGAAATTTTTTGTGCAGCTTCTTGACACCATTTGGACCCGACCCAAACTTGGCTTTGCCCTGTTTGGTTTCATCAGAATTGCCAAAAAAATTCAGGAAAATATAGAAAAAAATTGTCAAAGTTTTTGCACGCTTTTCAGAGAACGTGCTGAATTTCTGTAGACCACATCCCACCTCAGTTGTAGGTGCCAATTTTTGTGGTTGCATCTTTTGTGATCCTTGTTCAGAGAAAAGTATAAAAAAAAATAGTAAAAAAAAAGTTTGTTTCCTACTAGTGCCTTTTGGGAAAATCCGGGAAAAATTCAGGAAAAGGAGAAATCCGGGCTATTTGCTTGTTCTGTGAGTTCTTTCGATCGTTCTTTGTTTTCACCTTGTTGCGCTACGTCTCGACACGTCTTAGCCAGCAACTGTGATTTGTACTTTGGATCCAGATTGAACAATCGCTACTCTGCACTCGTTAATTGCTAATCCTTGCTGTCATATTGTGTGCCTACCCATAGCTCCACATATTCTTCTGTCAGCACAGGTTCATCTTACAACTGTTACCCACGCTCAACAACAGATTGCTTCGCCACTTTGGTTTTGCTCCTGTTTGGCGTTGGTAAGAATACAGGCAAGACGGTGGTAAGCCGCTTGTGATTTTGCATTCCACTTTCACCACCACCACTTGTTTCCTTTTAGTTGATAGGGATAATACTTTGGTGTTGTCTTTTTCTATCTTCTAACCATGGCAGGAACTCCGACAGACTTCAATGAGTGCGTGTCCAAGGGCGAGCTTGCAACGTTCATGACTGAACAACGCAATCTTATGACCGAGCTGACGCGCAACGTGAACAATCTGGTCACCCGCATTGAACAGCTTGAGCAACGCCCTCCACCTTATCGTGCTGATGATGAAGATGCTGGTGATGAAGATGCGTATGTTGACGGTGGTGCCCGTCGCCGCCTCAACTTCAATCGTCGCGGTATGGCAGGTAATAATCATGGTAATAATGATCCTTTTGCTAAAATTAAATTTAGTCTACCACCTTTTGCTGGTAATGTTGATCCAGAGGCATATTTAGATTGGGAGCTTGCTGTTCAACAAAAATTTGATTCTCATAATGTTCCTGCTGAGCATAGAGTTAGACTTGCTACCAGTGAGTTTACTAATTTTGCTTTGTTCTGGTGGAGTGATCTTTGCAATGCCAATAATGTTGCTGCTGTGCCTCAAACTTGGAATGTTTTAAAGCAACGTATGAAATCTCGTTTTGTTCCTCCTTATTACCAACGTGATTTACGTTTGAAACTACAAACTTTAAAACAAGGTGATAAAGGAGTAGAAGCATACTATCAAGAATTGCTTATTGGTTTAGCACGTTGTGGTATAAATGAAGATGATGATGATGCTAGTGCTAGATTTTTTGGTGGTTTAAACCATGATATACAGAACATACTTGATTACAAAGAATGGCGCAATTTTTCCCAATTGTATCATCTTGCTATTAAGGCCGAACGAGAAGTACAGGGACGCAAACAACACCAGCCTCTCAGGTCTAACAATGGGAGGAATTTTCAGCAGCGTTCCGAGCCGAAGACGCCCAAGCTTCCTGTTGCACCACAGCCATCTACACCTCCATTTTCTTCCGGGGTAAGTAAATTGTCTAATGTGCAGTTTCCACAGCTGAAGAAAGGTGGCACTCCGGGTGCTTCTACTAGCTCCTCCTCGTCCAGCTCTAAAATCATTTGCCACCGATGCAAAGGCATGGGACATGTCATGAAGGAATGCCCCAGTCGTCGCGCTTTCATTGCTACCGAGGATGGATATGAAGTGCTAGTGATGTTGAAGATGATTTAGCCCTTGTTGCTAACATTGATGCAGATCCCACCGAGGGCGATCATGACAAGGAGGCCATCACCATTGACTCTGTGGCTGCTGCCGCGGACTACCCTAGCCTTCTTGTGCAGCGTGTGTTGAGTACACGTGTGGGTCATGAAGACGAGATGAAGATCCAACGCCATAATTTGTTCCACATGTATCTCATTGTGCAGGGTTGTCGTGTTCTCACTATCATTGATAGCGGGAGTTGCAACAACTTGGTGAGTTCAGATTTGGTTGACAAGCTTGGCTTGACCACACGACAACATTCGTATCCATATAAACTTCAATGGTTCAATAATAGTGGTAAGACTAAGGTAACTAAATCAGCACGCATTAGCTTTTTCACAGGCTCTTATCATGATACTGCTGATTTTGATGTTGTCCCTATGCAAGCTTGTTCCATTTTGTTAGGTCGCCCATGGGAATTTGATAATGATGCCTTACACCATGGTAGAACTAATACATACACTATCATACATAAGGACAAGAAAATTACATTGCTGCCTTTGTCTCCTATGGATATTATTAAACATGCTCATGAGATCAAAAATAAACCTCCAACAGACATTGCTAAAAATAATGGGATTAAGTTAAAAGGAGGTGCTTTTCTTGCTACAACTCCTGCTACTGCTGAGTTATGTGATAATTCTGATGCACCATGTTATACTATGTTTTGTCAACCTTTTATGTCTGGTGCATTGCCTGCTGTCACTAACCTTTTGCAGGAGTTCGCTGATGATGGGATGGAGTCGAGGACGACTCCAATTCTACAAGGAGGGGATAATGAGGACATCGCCAAGATGGAGTCGAGGACGACTCCAATTCGAGAAGGGGAGGATGATGAGGACATCGCCACGCTGGACACACCGACGCCATGGTCTTCCCCAAGTTGCAATTCGTTTCCAACTCAGCTGCCACGTCGTCCTCGGATTCAGCAGACACGTCGTTACTGTTTCGGTCATAACTTCCTCATACGACATCGAAACGGGGCATTCTTGGATGCGTTGGAAAGGGGACGACGATGCCATCGTTTTGGATCTAGTCCCAGCTCCAGAAGGTCCGTGGATCATTCTGTGTGACCACGGCAAGGTGCTGCGTCACCTATTTGGGCCAACTTGGCCATGTATCGTGTCGGGCCTTAAGCCCAAGTTGTGGGCGCCCAACCCCTGGCCGTCCCCAACCCTAGGTCGAGTCTTAGACTATAAACATAGCCGCCGCCGCTGCTACACAATTGGGTTTTTGTTTAGAGTTTAGTTTTCCATCGAGAAACTGAATCGTTCATTGTAACTGTGGTGACAAATCCTTTTACAGTGATCCAGGGCCCCCGTTCTTGATCTCCTCCACTGTGTCGATTAGTCCTTTGGAACCGAGTTCTTGAACCCTCTATTGATATTCGCGTCATTCATATTTGCAATTTCAGATTGCGTGTTTTACCTTCTTGCTTGTGCTCTTCGATTCGCTTATAGGAAAAGCCTTCTTGGCGAGGTCAATCAAGTTGTGCTTGGTTGATAACCAACGGAGTGGTGGTGTAACGGTTGCAGGGTTCGAATCATGTCTGATTTGAAGCCGGATCGCCAACGTCGAGATCTCCACAAATCGAACTTACCGGCTACCTCTCGGAAGATCGGGCCTGTACTCATCAATTGGTATCAGATATTTCAGGTTTACCACGAGGTATAATCTCATTTGCCTTAGATTCATATTTGTTCATTACCTAGAGTCCACAAAAAGCCCAAAAATATTTCAATTTCCGCTGTCCTATCGCCCTTTGTGCCTTTGCAATTTCGTTTCAGATTCGTGTTGTTGAGTTTGTGTCCGTGGTCGAGTCTTGTTGCTGGTTTAGGATTGTGTTCGTGGTCGTAGTTCAATCGCCCGTTGCTGTGATTTTGTTTTCCGCCGCTATCCCATCCACCGTTCCCAAACAACAAGTCGAAGCCACCACATTACTCGACTTGCCCCGCTAGCCGCCTTGTGTAACTTCTCGCCGCCGCGCAAACCCTAGATAGGTTGCCAGCCGCTCTTATTTTGCCTGCATCGCAGCCCTCCTTACATCATCAGGCGAATACCTACTGCTGTGATCGGTGTTAGAGTTTAGGGACGCTTTGCCCTAACTGCCGCTGCCGTGTTGTGCCTCCCGGAAAACATACCTTGAGATACCTTCAGTAAAACAGGCATAACTTTTCGCTTGTTTATCAGAAAAATCTGAAATTTTTTGTGCAGCTTCTTGACACCATTTGGACCCGACCCAAACTTGGCTTTGCCCTGTTTGATTTCATCAGAATTGCCAAAAAAATTCAGGAAAATATAGAAAAAAATTGTCAAAGTTTTTGCACGCTTTTCAGAGAACGTGCTGAATTTCTGTAGACCACATCCCACCTCAGTTGTAGGTGCCAATTTTTGTGGTTGCATCTTTTGTGATCCTTGTTCAGAGAAAAGTATAAAAAAAAATAGTAAAAAAAAGTTTGTTTCCTACTAGTGCCTTTTGGGAAAATCCGGGAAAAATTCAGGAAAAAGGAGAAATCCGGGCTATTTGCTTGTTCTGTGAGTTCTTTCGATCGTTCTTTGTTTTCACCTTGTTGCGCTACGTCTCGACACGTCTTAGCCAGCAACTGTGATTTGTACTTTGGATCCAGATTGAACAATCGCTACTCTGCACTCGTTAATTGCTAATCCTTGCTGTCATATTGTGTGCCTACCCATAGCTCCACATATTCTTCTGTCAGCACAGGTTCATCTTGCAACTGTTACCCACGCTCAACAACAGATTGCTTCGCCACTTTGGTTTTGCTCCTGTTTGGCGTTGGTAAGAATACAGGCAAGACGGTGGTAAGCCGCTTGTGATTTTGCATTTCACTTTCACCACCACCACTTGTTTCCTTTTAGTTGATAGGGATAATACTTTGGTGTTGTCTTTTTCTATCTTCTAACCATGGCAGGAACTCCGACAGACTTCAATGAGTGCGTGTCCAAGGGCGAGCTTGCAACGTTCATGACTGAACAACGCAATCTTATGACCGAGCTGACGCGCAACGTGAACAATCTGGTCACCCGCATTGAACAGCTTGAGCAACGCCCTCCACCTTATCGTGCTGATGATGAAGATGCTGGTGATGAAGATGCGTATGTTGACGGTGGTGCCCGTCGCCGCCTCAACTTCAATCGTCGCGGTATGGCAGGTAATAATCATGGTAATAATGATCCTTTTGCTAAAATTAAATTTAGTCTACCACCTTTTGCTGGTAATGTTGATCCAGAGGCATATTTAGATTGGGAGCTTGCTGTTCAACAAAAATTTGATTCTCATAATGTTCCTGCTGAGCATAGAGTTAGACTTGCTACCAGTGAGTTTACTAATTTTGCTTTGTTCTGGTGGAGTGATCTTTGCAATGCCAATAATGTTGCTGCTGTGCCTCAAACTTGGAATGTTTTAAAGCAACGTATGAAATCTCGTTTTGTTCCTCCTTATTACCAACGTGATTTACGTTTGAAACTACAAACTTTAAAACAAGGTGATAAAGGAGTAGAAGCATACTATCAAGAATTGCTTATTGGTTTAGCACGTTGTGGTATAAATGAAGATGATGATGATGCTAGTGCTAGATTTTTTAGTGGTTTAAACCATGATATACAGAACATACTTGATTACAAAGAATGGCGCAATTTTTCCCAATTGTATCATCTTGCTATTAAGGCCGAACGAGAAGTACAGGGACGCAAACAACACCAGCCTCTCAGGTCTAACAATGGGAGGAATTTTCAGCAGCGTTCCGAGCCAAAGACGCCCAAGCTTCCTGTTGCACCACAGCCATCTACACCTCCATTTTCTTCCGGGGTAAGTAAATTGTCTAATGTGCAGTTTCCACAGCTGAAGAAAGGTGGCACTCCGGGTGCTTCTACTAGCTCCTCCTCGTCTAGCTCTAAAATCATTTGCCACCGATGCAAAGGCATGGGACATGTCATGAAGGAATGCCCCAGTCGTCGCGCTTTCATTGCTACCGAGGATGGATATGAAGTGCTAGTGATGTTGAAGATGATTTAGCCCTTGCTGCTAACATTGATGCAGATCCCACCGAGGGCGATCATGACAAGGAGGCCATCACCATTGACTCTGTGGCTGCTGCCGCGGACTACCCTAGCCTTCTTGTGCAGCGTGTGTTGAGTACACGTGTGGGTCATGAAGACGAGATGAAGATCCAACGCCATAATTTGTTCCACATGTATCTCATTGTGCAGGGTTGTCGTGTTCTCACTATCATTGATAGCGGGAGTTGCAACAACTTGGTGAGTTCAGATTTGGTTGACAAGCTTGGCTTGACCACACGACAACATTCGTATCCATATAAACTTCAATGGTTCAATAATAGTGGTAAGACTAAGGTAACTAAATCAGCACGCATTAGCTTTTTCACAGGCTCTTATCATGATACTGCTGATTTTGATGTTGTCCCTATGCAAGCTTGTTCCATTTTGTTAGGTCGCCCATGGGAATTTGATAATGATGCCTTACACTATGGTAGAACTAATACATACACTATCATACATAAGGACAAGAAAATTACATTGCTGCCTTTGTCTCCTATGGATATTATTAAACATGCTCATGAGATCAAAAATAAACCTCCAACAGACATTGCTAAAAATAATGGGATTAAGTTAAAAGGAGGTGCTTTTCTTGCTACAACTCCTGCTACTGCTGAGTTATGTGATAATTCTGATGCACCATGTTATACTATGTTTTGTCAACCTTTTATGTCTGGTGCATTGCCTGCTGTCACTAACCTTTTGCAGGAGTTCGCTGATGATGGGATGGAGTCGAGGATGACTCCAATTCTACAAGGAGGGGATAATGAGGACATCGCCAAGATGGAGTCGAGGACGACTCCAATTCGAGAAGGGGAGGATGATGAGGACATCGCCACGCTGGACACACCGACGCCATGGTCTTCCCCAAGTTGCAATTCGTTTCCAACTCAGCTGCCACGTCGTCCTCGGATTCAGCAGACACGTCGTTACTGTTTCGGTCATAACTTCCTCATACGACATCGAAACGGGCCGTTCTTGGATGCGTTGGAAAGGGGACGACGATGCCATCGTTTTGGATCTGGTCCCAGCTCCAGAAGGTCCGTGGATCATTCTGTGTGACCACGGCAAGGTGCTGCGTCACCTATTTGGGCCAACTTGGCCATGTATCGTGTCGGGCCTTAAGCCCAAGTTGTGGGCGCCCAACCCCTGGCCGTCCCCAACCCTAGGTCGAGTCTTAGACTATAAACATAGCCGCCGCCGCTGCTACACAATTGGGTTTTTGTTTAGAGTTTAGTTTTCCATCGAGAAACTGAATCGTTCATTGTAACTGTGGTGACAAATCCTTTTACAGTGATCCAGGGCCCCCATTCTTGATCTCCTCCACTGTGTCGATTAGTCCTTTGGAACTGAGTTCTTGAACCCTCTATTGATATTCGCGTCATTCATATTTGCAATTTCAGATTGCGTGTTTTACCTTCTTGCTTGTGCTCTTTGATTCGCTTGCAGGAAAAGCCTTCTTGGCGAGTTCAATCAAGTTGTGCTTGGTTGATAACCAACGGAGCGGTGGTGTAACGGTTGCAGGGTTCGAATCATGTCTGATTTGAAGCCGGATCGCCAACGTCGAGATCTCCACAAATCGAACTTACCGGCTACCTCTCGGAAGATCGGGCCTGTACTCATCACGAGATTTTTATCCAATGTATATAAAAGTAAAACAAGCGTAAGTACATGTCGTACTTAACAATTATATCATGGGGTTCATGAGGCTCAAAAAGGGCTGACACTGGTTTAACTACGATTAGCTTTAATAGATCATCTTTTTAGCAATTAGTTGGCAACAAGTTTATCCATAAGCCCATAAACTCATGATCAAGTAAACATGAATAATGTATAGCATAAACGATTAATTATTAGCATCATCATCCATTAGTGATCATCTCTATTCCATAAGGGTCCAAGTCCGCTCGTGTTCATGAGCACGGCTATTATAACAGTTTTATACTCTACAGAGTTTGTACACGTTCACTGTGAGTTGTGATTTACCCTTTCGCCTGAGGTAGCTATTCTCTTGACCCACTCCCAAGGAAGGTCGGCAGGGTTCACTATAAAGCCTTTCAAAGAATTCATCTAACAAGTTAGGGCCGCCAGGCGTATGTGGCCCATCTCTAGGAGTGGCATGCGTGGGCATCGCAACATGGTACACACTTCCCAGCAGCAAAGGGAACATACCCTACGCCTGAAAGGTAACCACTAACAAGCTAGAAAAGATCCTCATACTGAGCTAAAGCCAGAGCCATATGACCCTCACAACTGTACTGTAAGTCCTGGATGATCGCTTATAGATAAGTCCTTAGGGAGAGGAATCTGAAGCATATAAACACTCCAGCCCCCTGATTCCATGTTACTAAAAAGTCATGTTTTAATGTTTATTGTATATACCATTAGTCAAGTTATAAGATCATGGTTTTGATTAAGCACTAGCAAAAACTATCCCATGCAATATCCCAAAGGTTTTCAAGGTACAAGTTATCAAATATCTAAGATATCCTATTTGGCAAACAAGGTAGACACATGCAATATGAATTAAGTGTTTAAATGTGAATAGGTAACAAGGATAATCCCATGCTATACTTACCTTACACACCGATCCTTCGGTAAGCTTTATTCTTCACGTCCTTCTTCTTCTTCTGGATCACCACGTATATCTCACCGACTAGACGTAATTCGTAGAACACCACACAAACATCCATACACATACATGCATAACATACAATTGCATCTATATTAGAATAGTACACCAATCATAGAAAAATAAGTAAAAGAGTTTGAAACATGATTCTACGCATCGCTACGAACACACAATCGCGAGAGGCACGCTAATTGGAACTACGGTTCAAAAGTTACAACTACCGAGAGATTTGCTTAACACGTGGAAAAGAGACTATAGGCTTCGTTTATGTTAACTATAGGAATTCATATACAAAAGATATTTTATAAATAATATAGATTATATTAAGTCAACTTTAGATTTGAATTATAAAACAAAAGTAAAACAAATCATACTTTATGTATAAAACCTAGTTGCATAATTATTAATCAAGATATGATTTAAACTATGATTCTTACAAAATAGTAATGTAGTAACCATCGTTACTAATGCGTAGATCTCGTCGTTATGAAACAATCGCAACTTGAACGGACTTTTTCGGAGTTAATATGAATAAGTTACGATTTAAACAAGTTTTGCTTTAGTTAATTAATAGATTAAATCTACCCATGAATTTCAAGTGTTGAAACATGCCTAGCAGTTGTATAAACACGTAGATAACGTAAATACGATCCTAACGCAATTTGAATGGATCAAATCGGACTCAAAACGCAAAAGTTACGCATGAAATAAGGTTTAGTGGCATTTCTGTAAACATTTGAACTCATTTTTGAATTAAAACAATTAAAATTTTGAATTTAAATGTATTTTGGACTGGGCACACTAATTCTGGAAACTACATGGACTTAAACGAATAAAAACAGGGCCTAAAAGAAATTATTTTGAACTGCTTGGATTGCGGGTTCATTTCTTGAAAATCGGAGGGTTAATCTGCAAAACGGGCGCGGTTTGACTGCTGGCTGACCGCGTCGGCTGACCGTGCAGCCACGTGGCGGCTTCTGATGGGTGCGGTGCACCACGTGGGCGGTAGACGCATGTTGACATGGCGGTGTGGACCGGTTCCACGGTCCGCGGTGGACCGGTCACTTAACCCGAAGGGGTATCTTATCGTGGCCGTTCATCGCGAAACCGACGGCGCAGGTGAGTGCGGGTGATTTCTAGCGCTGCTCCTCGTCTCCGGCAAGGGCGCCATGGCTGACGGTGAGCCAAGCTTGCGGATACGGCGTTCTAGGGCGCCAACTATAGAAATGGGGGCACCGGGAGGTGGAGAAGCTCACCGTGATGCTTCTGGAGGTGGTTGCGGCGTCCGGGAGGGCTCCGAAGCGGGTCATCGACGGCGGCCGTGATCTAGAGAGAGAAGTGACGCACGGTTGAGGTGGACTCCAAGGAATTGAAGGTCAAAATGTGAAATCGACGATACCTACGGGCGCGTTGGGTCGTGGCAGAGCTCGAGGTCACGTCGGCGTCGAGGATAGCGCTCGAGAGGATTGGATTCAACGGCGGCAGTGAGTTGCTTGAGTGCAAATGGAGAGGGGCAGAGGGGAGGGGAGAAGATGGGGGCTCGGCTGGAGCTTTATAGGCAGGCGGCTGCGGCATACAAGGAAGGGGGAGCGGGGCGCGTGGGCGAGATGGGCGCTTGCCTTGTGGGAGAGACGGCGGTGGTGGCTTTCCATGCCGACAGCGCCAACGACGGAAACAAGAAAGGAAAGAGCAGCCGGAGAAGAAAGGAAAGGGAGAAGAGGCGCTGACACGCGGGGTCCGCGAGACAGTGAGGGGGAAGGAGCGGCGAGCGGGCGGTTGACGCGTGGGCCAACAGCGCAGTGAGTGCTTGCGCGTGCGGCGTCTGACCGAGCAGGCTAGGCGCTGAGCGGGTGCGCGCTGATGAGTAGGGCCAGAGGTGCAGTGAGAGAGGGAGAAAGTGGACAGCTGTGCGTGCGAGAAATGCCGAGCGGGCCGGGGTGCCAAGCTGGGCCGCGCGAGCGTGCTGAGAGGCGGGAAGGAGGAAGGGAAGAGAGCAGGGTGGGCCACCGAGCGGGCCAGTGCGCTGGGGGAAGAGGTGCGTGGGACTGGGCCACCAGCAGGCCAGCCAGGAAGGGAAGAAAGGGGAAAGGGCCGGGCTGGTTCCTGTGCTGGGCTAAAAAGGGCAGAAAAGAATATTTTTTTCAAATAAAAATCCTTTTCTATTTCTGAATTCTATTTCTTAATTCAAAACCATTTCAAATATGAACCAAATCAAGCATAAATATGATTTAAAATATACTTTCTAATTCCAACATAAATGAACCAATTTTTGGTAAGTTCCAAAAATAACTTTTTAAGTTCTCACATTTTCCAATTCCTTTTCTTTTTCTAATCTTCCAATTCTAAGCTAAATTCAAATCCAATTCGAGTATGGTTTCAAATATACTTTCCCATTCAATAGAAATGGACAATTCTATTAAGCTTTCTAAGATAAACTTTACAACTTTAAAAAAATACTCTTATTTTTCTAATTTTCTTTTCTTTCTTTTCTTTTATTTCAAAGCCATTTTCAAACTCTTTTAAAAAACATTCCAATTTACTTTGGAGTTTTGGATCAACACCATCCATCACAATAAATAAGATGCAACAACATGTATGCTCACACATGTTACTACCTTATGTTGAATTTTAAATTAATGAAATTTTTATTTCCTATATTTCATGTGCACAAAAATTCCAACTTAAATCATTTTAACTCTATTTAAAAAGAGACAATTTTTAGGGTGTTACAATTCTACCCCCTTAAGATGAATCTCGTCCTCGAGATTCGGAAGACGTCGACAAGAGATGGGAATACTCTATCCTTGGATTTTACTTCCTCATGTAGTTCCATCATCTTGATAAAGATCCACTTTACTTTGCATACCTGTTGCTCTTACTCCAAGTAATTTGCCTAACTAATTCCAAAATTTTGACACGTGCCTTGAACAACTCTCTGGTAACCCTAATCACTAGGCCATAATTCTATTTTCTCATAGGTTCACCATCCAACAAAGCTTCCTTATCTTCTTGGTCCAAAAGAGAATCTACCACCAATCTTCAAAACATTAATGATCCTGGTGAAGTTGCTCGAACTAGGAATACAACTCTTAATCCTTAGGGTTACTCGAACCTTCTTAGCACAATTCTCCGTTGCTAAGGGCATCGGTCATGACTTCGCTTCTTGAAGTGATAGCACTTTTCCAAGTCCTAATCAATCTCATTCCAACGAGGTTATCACAAGCTCAAAGACTAACTTGGTGAAGATGTCCTATATACTCTTGTGATCCTCCTAGATATTACTTTTACCTTCAAGAAGATGGTTCTTCCATGCTTCACAATGGATAACTCTAGATAACAAGTTAGTTCAACTCACGCTTATAAGGACACATCCCACACCTTGATAAGGTGCATCATTGTAGATACAAAGCTCTCATCCTGATCTAACAAGCTAATACTCAGGTTTTACTTTGACCTTTTGGACTCCTTCAAACACTTGACTAAAGTCTCTTGATCCAAACTAACTTAAAAGCTTTTCTAGTAGATTTATCAACGTCTTGCTGGTCTTGGATAGACCTTTCTTGGACTTCTAACCAAAACTCATTGAAACTCTGAGTTCTCTCTTACATCCTTGAGTACCACCACGCTTTCGCTGCGCACTCTGATTTCCGCTGTGCAAACTCGAACGTATGATACTTTATCTTACCAATTCTTCCACTTGGCTACCCCCCTTAAGATGAGACAAACTAGGGGACACCAAAGTATAGCTTGCATCGTCTTATGATTGAAGTCTACTGTTGTCCAGAAATTCCTCCTGACTTTTGATCGTCCAAAATTAGAGATATGAACCGATAAAGACAGGCGGCTCCAAAGACGGGATAGGAAAAACAGAAGAAAACCATAACCCAACTATTTATTTTAGTAATCCTTATACCTTAAACCTATAAACTAAATGAAATTGTGGGAACACCCAACAAGATCATTGCAATCATTACAAAGATGCAAAACAAGCATACACATAATGACAATTCAACAAGACAGTAAAGATGCACAACTTAATTATTGACTCAACTTGCGATGCTATCATTTTTATTACATAAGGGGCACAACTCCTAATTCTTAAAAATGGCATGATTACAGGGACATCTCTTGCATGGGAGTGACACGTCATCCACTACATCAATTTCATCATGGGCTTCCTTTGTATTGTGTGTCACCATCACTTGCTGGTGGCAGTCCTGTATTGACACTCTGGCTACCTCCATGGCAAAATTGGTGATTCTTCTATGGGCAAGATTTAACATAGTGTCCTTCCTGCTGACAATGCTAACACTTTCTCTTAGCTAGATCTTTAGTGATGTCATACTCCACAGAATTGTTGCTTAGAGTAATGTTAGCTTGCTGACTCTGTAAGTTCATCTTTGTTTGACTAGATCGCTTTTT
Source organism: Miscanthus floridulus (assembly GCF_019320115.1). Classification (NCBI taxonomy): domain Eukaryota; kingdom Viridiplantae; phylum Streptophyta; class Magnoliopsida; order Poales; family Poaceae; genus Miscanthus; species Miscanthus floridulus. The sequence goes on from NW_027097370.1 coordinate 45,705, forward strand.
AGCTCGCTTGATCTTTTGGGGTTGAAACTCTGTGTAGGTGATTGTCCACCCATCTATGCATACCTCATGTGGAAAGACTGGAGTAACCTTAGCTTGAGAAACTTCTAATTCTTTAGAGTCTGAGTTTAACTGACTAGGGATTGGAGCTGGATGTGATGATGTAATAGAACTCGAATGTTGATTTTTTCCTGATTCTGACTCTGGTGAGGTCTCCTTTCTCTTCTTATCCACATTATCCTTAGGTACAGGCTGAATACCTTCATACTCAATTCTTTCTCCTGACGGTGCGGTTAGAAGCATCAAACGCTGGGCATACTTGATCACTCCTTTACAAACAGATGGCCATCCTATTCGAAAAATGACATCAATGTCCACTAACTCTAATACAATAAGATTTGCTTCAAATTTCACCCCTTTGATGTTAAGACTAACTCTTGGGCATTTGTGGTTTGCCTTCATTTCTCCTTCTAGGGTCTTAACTATCACTGGTCTTCTCATTGAAAGCAAAGTTATCTTATGTTCCTTTACGTATGTACTAGAGATAAATGAATGTGAAGCTCTGGGGTCAAACAGCACTATGGCAGAAGCTGAGTTTACTAGAATGAAACCATACACAACCTCCTTAGCTCCATGACTAGTCATCATATCCAAATTATTCAATCTTCCGATGTAGTTTCTCTTTGTTTTACTTCCTTGCTCTTGTTTCTTCTGGACCTTCTATTCTTGCTTCGGCTATGGTTGATCCTGGCATTCATGAGCCGTCCTTCTAACATCTTCGTTGGACTTTGTATTCTTCCAAGCTTCTGTTACTTGTCTCTTCACTGGTCCCTATGGTATGTTGGTTTGACCTTGTGGCAAGCACTGTTGAAAACTCCTAGGTTGAGTCATTCCTTCTGGTGCTTGTTGTTGCATAGCTACAAGCTTCTCCTTGTTGAATGCAGTCAAGGACAACATAGCTTGGTCCTCCTAATCTCTGATGTTGGTAGTTATCTTCTTACGTTCCATCTATATAGACAAAGATAGAGGATTGAGAATAGAGACAAAGTTTTCATAATAGACAGAGGCTGAAGTGAGCATAACTTTTAGCAAATAACAAGGTTAGAGAGAAAACAAGAACTAAGCAAGATAAAAGCATGCTAAAACATCCAATTCTATCTAGGCTTGCGTTCTACAGTCAGCATTGCTCTGATACCACTTTATAGCACCTGGTTTTAAAGTCAAAACTAGATACACACTATATGTGAGCCCAGGAAGTCAAATCTCATATATAGCCACAAATAAGGGTAATATCAAAAGACAATACTTATTACATAACGTATTAGTAAAAGAAAAGTACCCTCAGAGTAAAGACAGCGAAAAGTTGACTCTGATCTTCTGGCGAAGACTCCAAATCCACAGGGACGGCTGACTGGTTGACCACAAGCCTAACTCCTCCAAACCAGCAATCTGGTACCCATCCAGGATTTTTATCCAATGTATAGAAAAGTAAAACAAGCGTAAGTACATATCGTACTTAACAATTATATCATGGGGTTCATGAGGCTCAAAAAGGGCTGACACTGGTTTAACTGCGATTAGCTTTAATAGATCATCTTTTTAGCAATTAGTTGGCAACAAGTTTATCCATAAGCCCATAAACTCATGATCAAGTAAACATGAATAATGTATAGCATAAACAATTAATTATTAGCATCATCATCCATTAGTGATCATCTCTATTCCATAAGGGTCCAAGGCTGCTCATGTCCGTGAGCACGACTGTTATAACAGTTTTATACTCTGCAAAGTTTGTACACGTTCACTGTGAGTTGTGATTTACCCTTTCGCCCGAGGTAGCTATTCTCTTGACCCACTCCCAAGGATGGTTGGTAGGGTTCACTATAAAGCCTTTCAAAGAATTCGTCTAACAAGTTAGGGCCGCCAGGCGTATGTGGCCCATCTCTAGGAGTGGCATGCGTGGGCATCGAAGCACGGTACACACTTCCCAGCAGCAAAGGAAACATACCCTACGCTTGAAAGGTAACCACTAACAAGCTAGAAAAGATCCTCATACTGAGCTAAAGCCAGAGCCATATGGCCCTCACAGTTGTACTGTAAGTCCCGGATGATCGCTTACAGATAAGTCCTTAGGGAGAGGAATCTGAAGCATATAAACACTCCAGCCCCCTGATTCCATGTTACTAAAAAGTCATGTTTTAATGTTTATTGCATATACCATTAGTCAAGTTACAAGATCATGGTTTTAATTAAGCACTAGCAAAAACTATCCCATGCAATATCCCAAAGGTTTTCAAGGTACAAGTTATCAAATATCTAAGATATCCTATTTGGCAAATAAGGTAGACACATGCAATATGAATTAAGTGTTTAAATGTGAATAGGTAACAAGGATAATCCCATGCTATACTTGCCTTACACACCGATCCTTCGGTAAGCTTTATTCTTCATGTCCTTCTTCTTCTTCTGGATCACCACGTATATCTCACCGACTGGACGTAATTCGTAGAACACCACACAAACATCCATACACATACATGCATAGCATACAATTGCATCTATATCAGAATAGTACACCAATCATAGAAAAATAAGTAAAAGAGTTTGAAACATGATTCTACGCATCGCTACGAACACACAGTCGCGAGAGGCACGCTAATTGGAACTACGGTTCAAAAGTTACAACTACCGAGAGATTTGCTTAACACATGGAAAAGAAACTATAGGCTTCGTTTATGTTAACTATAGGAATTCATATACAAAAGATATATTATAAATAATATAGATTATTTTAAGTCAACTTTAGATTTGAATTATAAAACAAAAGTAAAACAAATCAAACTTTATGTATAAAACCCAGTTGCATAATTATTAATCAAGATATGATTTAAACTATGATTCTTACAAAATAGTAATGTAGTTACCATCATTACTAATGCATAGATCTCGTCGTTATGAAACAAACGCAACTTGAATGGACTTTTTCGGAGTTAATATGAATAAGTTATGATTTAAACAAGTTTTGCTTTAGTTAATTAATAGATTAAATCTACCCATGAATTTTAAGTGTTAAAACATGCCTAACAGTTGTATAAACATGTAGATAACATAAATACGATCCTAACGCAATTTGATTGGATCAAATCGGACTCAAAACACAAAAGTTACGCATGAAATAAGGTTTAGTGGCATTTCTGTAAATATTTGAACTCATTTTTGAATTAAAACAATTAAAATTCTGAATTTAAATGTATTTTGGACTGGGCACACTAATTCTGGAAACTACACGGACTTAAACGAATAAAAACAGGGCCTAAAAGAAATTATTTTGAACTGCTTGGATTGCGGGTTCATTTCTTGAAAATCGGAGGGTTAATCTGCAAAACGGGCGCGGTTTGACTGCTGGCTGACCTCGTCGGCTGACTGTGCAGCCATGTGGCGGCTTCTGATGGGTGCGGTGCACCACGCGGGCGGTAGATGCGTGCTGACACGGCAGTGTGGACCGGGTCCATGGTCCGCGGTGGACCGGTCACTTAACCCGAAGGGGTATCTAATCGTGGCCGTTCATCGCGAAACCGACGGTGTAGGTGAGTGCGGGCGATTTCCGGCGCTGCTCCTCGTCTTTGGTGAGGGCGCCATGGCCGGCAGTGAGCCAAGCTTGCGGATACGGCGTTCTAGGGCACCAACTACAGAAATGGGGGCACCGGGAGGTGGAGAAGCTCTCCGCGATGCTTCTGGAGGTGGTTACGGCGTCCGGGAGGGCTCTAAAGCGGGTCATCGACAGCGGCCGCGATCTGGAGAGAGAAGTGATGCGCGGTTGAGGTGGAATCCAAGGAATTGAAGGTCAAAACGCGAAATCGACGATACCTACGGGCGCGTTGGGTTGTGGCGGAGCTCGAGGTCACGTCAGCATCGAGGATAGCGCTCGGGAGGATTGGATTCAACGGCGGTAGTGAGTTGCTTGAGCGCGAATGGAGAGGGGCAGAGGGGAGGGGAGAAGATGGGGGCTCGGCTGGAGCTTTATAGGCGGGCGGCTATGGCGTACAAGGAAGGGGGAGCAGGGCGCGCGGGCGAGATGGGCGCTTGCCTTATGGGAGAGATGGCGGCGGTGGCTTTCCATGCCGGCAGCGCCAACGACGGAAACAAGAATGGAAAGAGTAGCCGTAGAAGAAAGGAAAGGGAGAGGAGGCGCTGACACGTGGGGTCCGTGAGACAGTGAGGGGGAAGGGGCGGCGAGCGGGCGGCTGACACGTGGGCCAACAGCGCAGTGAGCGCTTGAGCGTGCGGCGTCTGACCGAGCAGGCTGGGTGCTGAGCGGGTGCACGCTGATGAGTAAGGCCGGAGGCGCAGTGAGAGAGGGAGAAAGTGGACGGCTACGCGTGCAAGAAATGTCGTGCGGGCCGGGGCACCAAGCTAGGCCGCGCGAGCGTGCTGAGAGGCGGGAAGGAGGAAGGGAAGAGAGCAGGGTGGGCCGCCGAGCGGGCCAGTGCGCTGGGGGAAGAGGTGCGTGGGACTAGGCCGCCAGTAGGCCGGCCGGGAAGGGAAGAAAGGGGAAAGGGCCGGGCTGGTTCCTGTGCTGGGCTGAAAAGGGCAGAAAAGAATATTTTTTTTTCAAATAAAAATCCTTTTCTATTTCTGAATTCTATTTCTTAATTCAAAACCATTTCAAATATGAACCAAATCAAGCATAAATATGATTTAAAATATACTTTCTAATTCCAACATAAATGAACCAATTTTTGGTAAGTTCCAAAAATAACTTTTTAAGTTCTCACATTTTCCAATTCCTTTTCTTTTTCTAATCTTCCAATTCTAAGCTAAATTCAAATCCAATTCGAGTATGGTTTCAAATGTACTTTGCCATTCAATAGAAATGGACAATTCTATTAAGCTTTCCAAGATAAACTTTACAACTTTAAAAAAATACTCTTATTTTTCTAATTTTCTTTTCTTTCTTTTCTTTTATTTCAAAGCCATTTTTAAACTCTTTTCAAAAACATTCCAATTTACTTTGGAGTTTTGGATCAACACCATCCATCACAATAAATAAGATGCAACAGCATGTATGCTCACACATGTTACTACCTTATGTTGAATTTTAAATTAATGAAAATTTTATTTCCTATATTTCATGTGCACAAAAATTCCAACTTAAATTATTTTAACTCTATTTAAAAAGAGGCAATTTTTAGGGTGTTACAGTAGGTAGAGCAGATCTATAATATAGAAACAAAAAAAATAACAACGCAAATTCATTACACAGCCGGAATTCCTTTTATTTATTTGCAAATCTATAAATTTTTTCAACTTGATACAAGCTGTTATCAGAAACTTCCTCAAATAAGCGTACATTCAATCTCACAAGATTTGGGGATTTCTATCCTATACATACAGGAAAAGACATGAATACATTTTGGATCTCAGATCCGATCGGGTGAGACTACGGCGGCGTTGGGTTCCGGGGGGCTTACCGTGCTAGAGAGAGTCGCCGTTGATGAAGGCGGGGTCCGGGGAGAGAGCTAGAGAGCACTTTCACCGAGGGCCCCCGAGAGTCCAAGGAAACCCTAGCCGCGTGGGGGTCATACTACAAGATGGCGAGCTAGGGCTCAGAGGCGGTTGGGTGAGAGGACGGCGGTGTGGGATTCGGGGGTTACCTTGCTAGGCAAAGGCGCCGTCGATGGAGGCGGGGTCAGGGAAGGAGGCAGACGTCGCTGTCACCGTAGCCTCGGCAAGGAGGACAGCGTAGAGAGGCGGGCGCCTGGATTAAGTGGCCACCTATCGGGGACCTAATATCGGGGTACCCCAGGAGGTGGAACTAATAACCATCAAACGTTAAAAACTCTCAGATGGACAAGGGCGCCACTACGTTTCTTGCCCGAATGATGGGAGTTTGGGTCCGCCTCGCCCAACGCCCGTGGGCCAGCTCCGCGGTGCCCAAGGGCTAAGGGCTTGACCTCGCCTCGCCCGACGCCCGTGGGCTAGCTCTGCCTCGCTCGACGCCCGTGGGCCAGCTCCGCCTCGCCCAAGGGCTAAGGGCTAGACCCCGCCTCGCTTGATGCCCGTGGGCTAGCTCTGCCTCACCCGAGGGCTAAGGGCTAGACTCTGCCTCGCCCGACCCCCAAGGGCTGGGCTTGGTCTCGCCCGACGGATAAAAGCTAGGCTCCACCTCGCCCGACGTCTAAGGACGGACCTCGCCTCACCCAATGACTAAAGACTGGTTCCGTCTCGCCTGACGACCTCTCCCCGCTCCCTCATGATGATAGGTACAGGGTAAGACAAGACATTCGGGTCAACCGCTGCATCAAGGACCATACCCTACGCCCCTATAGGAAAGTACCATCAGGGTGTGACGGGACGGGCGCTTAGACCCTTCTAGGCATGGCAGAGCCTAAATAGTGTTGTGGGCACGTGCTCTTCGCCCTACAGTGTTGTAGGTGCTGCCTTTAGCCTTCGGGCAAAGAGCCCAACGCGGACATACGACAACCACTATGTTCCAAGTGGGGACTCCCGTCTTCTATAGTGACAAACGAGCAGTCGCCACGCCATCCGCTCCCCATGGGGTCAGAGATCAACAACCCCATTCGACACATCGCCCATAGGGGTGGGACAGCACGCACCCACTTGCTAAAAGAGGCCAGGGCATGGCCTATGAAGATCAACAAGCACGCCGCTTCTGACACGGGCTGCCATGTCATACAAGGCAAGCGCAGGAAAAAAGGAAGGCCTATCTCCTTCGAAGGACCTTCTATACCCTTGGTATTTTCTTCTTTCTCCCATCTGTAGCCCCTGCTCCCCCCTTGGTCTATAAAAGGGAGGGCAGGGCTCCCACATGAGGGACCGACTTTTGACGGACAACACAACACATAGTCAAACTACTACCATGCTCTTGGCATCCTTTCAACCCTTCCATTAGAGACTTGGGACCAGTTCCTCTCTCGACCGTTTGTACCCCCTACCATGAACCATTTTTCGGTGCTAATAACACGAGTAGCAATAGACTGGACGTAGGGACATTTAGCCCGAACCAGTATAAATCTTGTGTTCTTTAGCACACCATCCAGGCCTAATGCGCATAAATATAAATTTACTTGCCGGTGCTTATTCGAAACACCAACAGTTGGCGCACCAGGTAGGGGACTTTGCGTGTTCCAAATCAAGCCTCAAATGGCCAACCATGCAATCAGCTGGGCCTAGGGCGCACACATGCGTTTTGGTGACCTGGATTTCATTGTCACACAGGGAGGAGAGCTGGCGCTAGCCCACACGGCCATCCAGTCTCTCCCTTCCATCAACTTCAGCCACTAGAGGCTTGAGGGCTAGCCCGGCATCTCCCTTGGACCCTAGTCATCTAGGGAGGCCCCGCGCTGCATTACCCTCTCTTCGGAATTCCACGTGCAGAGCGCCCTGATAGCATTTCTGTTCAGTCTCTACAATGCCGCGGCAACCGTTGGTCACCTTCTGGCACTACGCATGGTTCAGCCGCCCATGGACAGCGAGTTCGTGGGGGCAATTAAACACGATACGGAGACTCTCCATAAGCTCCTCATGGAGGAGCCAAGATTGTCCTCCAGCTCTGACTCCAGCAGGGGGAGCCATCACCCTTCCTGGGAATGCTTCATGGCGCAAACCCCTGAGGGGTGCATCGAAAACATCTCTAGGGAGGAGGCTACCCTGACAAGCAACCCTGATGGTAGGACCGGGGGAGGCAGCGGCCGCATCTCGCTTAAGGATGGAGCAGTTGAGAGCCCAAAAGCTAGAGATCGATGAGGCCAGACAAGGGCTTGTCCGGGAGTACGCGGACATCAATCATGAGATCGAACGCCGCGAAGATGGTGGACGCGCACGCGCCATAGCCCACACTATACACCAGAGGATCCTCACCGATGATGGGACCCTCCCTTACTTCGCTCGGGTGAGCCAAAACATCGCCGCTGCGATGGCCTTGCTGCATGGCCTTCTAGAGGCCACGACGTCCAAGGATCGCTAGGCCCATTGAGAAATTCGCACGTTGCTCGAGCGTGCGGTGACGCAGTAGGCGGAAAGCTCATTGTCTCAGAGACGCGAGCCCAATGCCAGCCAGTGCACACCCTTGGTGCACCCTGCCAAGGACGCGTCCATTCACTAGACATCGCCAGACAGTAGGTAGCACACCGCTATCCTGGTACATCAACGTCTTGGCCACAACCACTACGTGCACAGCACCATCGACGCCCACAGGCACACCCACGGTGATGCAAGGGAAGGAGCCTACCACGGCTATCATCCTTGATGCGATGGACGCTACGACAGCAGCGAGGACCAGAGCCCAAGCCTCGGCCTACTAGGCCCTCAGGCCTTCAACCGACACATCCTCAATGCTGCCTTCCCACCAAGGTACCGACCGCCTACCAATATCCCTAAATATTCTAGGGAAACAAACCCCGGGCTTTGGCCCAAAGACTATCGGCTTGCCTATCAAGCCAGTGGTGCAAGTGATGATGATTTCATTATTCGCAATCTCCCGCTATTCTTGGCCAATTCGGCACAAGCGTGGTTGGAGCACCTACCATCCAACGCCATTCAAAGTTGGGTGGATCTGATGGAGATCTTTGTGGGGAACTTCTAGGACACGTACAAATGCCCTAGAAACCCATGGGACCTCAAGAACTACTGCCAGAAGGCTGATGAAACCCTCTACGGGTACATCTGGTGCTTCTCCCGGTAGTGCAACGAGCTCCCTAACGTCGCCGACGCCAACATGATAAGAGCCTTCCTATCTGGGACAACCTGCGAGTCTTTGGTTCACAAGCTAGGGTGTAAGGGCTTGTGGACCACCAAGGAACTCCTAGACATCATCACCAGCCACGCCTCAGGAGAGGAGGCGGTCGGAGCCATCTTTGACCATTTTGACGGCAAGGCACGGTGGGACGAGGGCGCCAGCGAAGGCACCTCCAACTGTACCGCCAAAAGAAAGAATAAGAAGCAACAATGCGACAACTCGCTTGTGGCCCCTATCGACCACATGGGTGGCCGAAAGCCCATGGAGGGCACTCCGAACCACTTTGAGGAAATGCTCAAGGGGCCATGCCCAAACCATGCTTTCCCGGCCAAGCATCTATACAAGGATTGTGGCCTCATGCGCAAATACTTGTCCAGAGGCCTCAACAAAGGGGAGCAGAGGAAGGAACCTACCTCCACCATAGACGATGCCGAGGAGAAGGACGACGCCTTCCCAACACCAAACAGCGCCCTCATGATCTTTGAAGGATCAGCGGCCTACGACTCCAAACGCCGCCAGAAGGTCGCACGCCGTGAGGTCTATATGGCCGGACCGGCCATGCCTGCCTTCCTCTGGTGGTTAGAATCCACCATAACCTTCGACCAGACTGACCATCCGGATGCCGTCCCACACCCGAGAAGGTAGCTACTTGTTGTTGATCCTATCATCGGCCCAAAGCGACTCACAAAAGTACTAATGGACAGAGGCAGCAGCCTCAACATCATGTACGCCAACACGCTCGATGAGATGGGCGTCGACCAAACGAACCTCTACCCCATTCGAGCGCCTTTCCATAGCATCATGCTTGGCAGACATGCCATACCACTAGGACAGATCAATCTGCCTGTCACTTTCGAGGATCAGTCTAATTATAGGACTGAGACCCTCACCTTCGATGTGGTAGGGTTCCCCAGAACCTTCCATGCTATCCTGGGACGACCGTGTTACGTGAAGTTCATGGCCGTCCCCAACTATACATACCTCAAGCTGAAGATGTCGGGTCCCCACGGGGTCATCACCGTTGGCACCTCCTTCCAACATGCTTACAAGTGCGAAGTCGAAAGCTGCGGCCATGCCGCCACCGTTGTTGCCTCCAAGGAACTCGCCACCCTCAGGGAGGAGGTTGCCAAAAAAATGCCCGACGCCAAGAAATCAATCGGGTCGTTCGAATTGGCAGAAGGGTCCAAGGAGATCCTCGTGGACCCCAGTAGCTTCGAGGGCAAAAAGGCCGGCATCAGAACCGTGCTCTCCTACGAATAGGAAAGCGCGCTCATTGACTTCTTCCATGATAACAAAGACATTTTTGCGGGGAAACTCTCGGATATGCTAGGCATCCTAAGGGAGGTCGTCGAGCATACCTTGAAAATCCACCCAAGCTCCAAGCCGGTGAAGCAACGCCTGTGCTGCTTCGATGAGGAAAAGCGTAGGGCCATCGGTGAAGAGATAGCAAAACTATTGGCCGCTAGGTTCATCAGGAAAGTACACCACCCAGAGTGGTTAGCAAATCTTGTTCTTGTGCGAAAGAAGAGCGGGAAATGGAGGATGTGTGTCGACTACACGGGCCTCAACAAGGCATGCCCGAAGGACCCATTTCCTTTACCACACATAGACCAAATAGTCAATTCTACCTCAGGGTGCAAAACCCTCTGCTTCCTTGACGCATACTCTGGCTACCACCAGATCATGATGAAAGAGTCCGACCAGCTCGTGATGTCTTTTATCACCCCCTTTGGATCGTTCTGCTACATTTCAATGTCGTTCGGTCTAAAGAACGCTGGGGCAACTTACTAGTGCTGTATGCTCAACTGCTTCGGGGACCTCATCGGGCAGACCGTTGAGGCCTACGTCGACGACATCGTAGTTAAGTCCAAATGGGCTGACCACCTTGTCGCCGATCTTGAACAAACCTTTGCGAGGCCTACATCGACGACATCGTAGTTAAGTCCAAAAGTGTGTTTTCAGGGTCCTGAGGGGCATGCTGCTCGGCTTCATTGTCTCCGAGCCTTCAACATCGGGGACCTTGTCCTCCACCTCATGTAGAGCAACAAGGACCACCACAAGCTCTCCCCGCCCTAGGAGGGTCCGTACATCATCGCGGAAGTACTCCACCTAGGCGCCTACAAGTTGAAAACCATCAATGGCGAGGCCTTCAACAACGCCTAGAACATTGAGCAGCTACGTCATTTTTACCCTTAAATAAATGCATGTTTTTTCTTATCAGTTTTTGTCTTTACAAATCCCCGATCTTTAGTGACATCCGACCCCTGCAAATCACGAGGGGCCAGACCTCACTTAGGGGCTAATACAAATATTACAAGTACATTTATCTTACAAACACTTCCTGTATTATCTTTGCAAACTTTATCTATGTTTTTCGTTCTTCTCATAACAAGTCCTAAGGACTAAGATTTCGGGAACAAATTCTGAGTACAACTAGTAGGACTGCGGGAGACCCATGCCCCAGCGGCTATGATATCTTTGCTCATCAGCGTAATCAGAACTAATTCACCCGCACTCCTAGTTTTTTGCAACTTGAGCCATGGGAAGGGTCGGAGGGCATCGAAACCTCTTCCATAAAAAGAGGAAGCTGAAAAAGCTGTTTGCTGTAACAAAAGATGAAAATTTGTTTATTTTCGCACAAATTCACCACTTACAAAGTGATTTCTTTACAAAAAGGACTATTCACTCGGGGCTCTCCCACAAACTTATTCAACTATAGCTCCTACATAGCTTTGCCACAAGTAATACTATGGCCACCACGCCACGCTCTCCATCGACGGCGTCCAGGCACGTACACGGCCTAGTTCATCTACTACGGCCGCCGCGCCACACTCTCCATCGGCGGCGCCTAGGCACATACACGGCCCAGTTCATCTACTATGGCCACCACGCAGTACTCCCCATCGGCTACGTCCTATCGCCTCATAGGATCCTTGAAGGCGCCATCATCTGCAACGACGAGCACCATGCCGGCGACTGCGGTGTCCCTCCGCTAGGGCACCTAGGGACTATGCCATCGTCATCGGCCGCAACCCCGACAATGGTGCCTCCGCTGGGGCGCCCAAGGACTATGCCATCGTCATCAGCCGTGACTCCGACAATGGTGCCTCTACCGGGATGCCCAGGGACTACGCCATCATCATCAGCCACAACCCTAACAATGGTGTTGGGGCTGGAAGCGCTTCCCACTGAAGGAAGGCCGCAACCAACAACGGCAAAATCGACAACACTCAGCACCCTCCGGCGCCCTTCCTCCTTCGGCAGCGGTGACCCCTCCTCAGCATTGGTGAACTACGCCATCTCATCTACGTTGGATGACCTCCAGCTCGACATCGCGCTCCAAATTCACGAGCGGATCTATGAGTTCTTCTCTCCTTGGCATTACCCTCTCTTACTTAGAGCCGATGCATTCAGTGAAAAGGAAGGAGAAGAGGTGGCGGCTCAGAGGCTGGCGGGGAGGTGGGATGGGAACTCCCCCCTATTTAAAGAGGGGGCTTAGCAGCTAAGGAAAGGCGAAAGGTTCGGACGAAAAACTCTCTGCCTTCCCCTATTCAATACAAATGTGAAATCAATGCTGACAGAAATCTATGGGGACACGCCGGAAACGACGGGACGTGCTCTGGTCGAAGGGACGCTGCCTGGTAAGTCAGAACGTCACCTGGGCATGGCCCGCCACTAATGCGCCCTGGGCACGAGAACCGGGGCACGCTCACCTACAGGCAACTCTCCGCTTCCCCAGGCAGGACTATGGAACGACCCAACGATGGAACCTCCCTCTAGGGGGAGTCCAACAGGCCTCCTGGGTCGATCGGGCAGCCCAAGCAAAACAATGAATGAATGACCAACTGAAAGATAAGCACCCCTGTTTACTTAGTTTGAGTGCTAAATTCTTTACCGAGCCTCCAACCCCAGCAACGGCAGGGGCACAGACATCGCTCGGGGGCTACCGAGGGTGCCTATTTGTTTAAACACCCTCTTAGCCCGACCTCTCCTTATGTTTGAGAAACCGAAAGCACGGCGTGTGGGAATAAAACAATGAATACAACTGGACGAACCACCAGACCCTACGCCCAACGACTATGGTGTTTTTTGTTCACCAGCATAATCGCACTCACAGTTCCTCACATTACTAGCCTTAGCTCCTGCCTTCCCGAAAGGAGTTTGGAGGGGTCCACCTATAGAGCCCCCTTTTAGGGGGGAAGCTGACAGATCGCTTAAAAATCAATCGAGCAGCTCAGATCGTTGCCAAGAGACAAAAACAAAAATAGCAATACTTATGCAGGTTATGCTGGCCTCGTTGCAAACATTGGACCCGAACCAAGCACGGACATGTCTGGTAGGAGCTTCCCATGGCTCATACCACCAAGGTAATGTTACCGACCCTCACTTTCGTTTTGATTAAACTACATGCTAAATCCATACATCCAAACATTGCATATGCAAATCCTTGCATCTCAATGCTTCGTGTCGCGTCACGAAGCGGTAGCCGCCTCATTCAATATGAGCGACGCCTGATCGAGGTTTGAAGGCCGGCCCGCGAAGGGCTCGAGGCTACCTCGTGTCAAACAGAGCTAGGGGAGAAAAACCAAAATGAGCCCCAATGGCCTCGCCCGACCCCGTTCAGAAGCGGACAGGGACATCTTGACCATTCTCGTTTGATTCTAACCTCAAGCCAGACCCACAGAATCTCTGTCAAGGAGAGGCCAATGGGCCACCTGAGCCCAGCGAATGGCTCGGGCATCTGCCGAGAGCCAGGTTAAGAAGTAGTGGAATGCCACATGAGGGCTCTGTCGACCCCGTCAGCAAATGATGGATCCGGATTCCACACGAACGTACCTGTTAGCGAGCTCATTGAGCGCGACACTCGTGCCAACGAAGCAAGTGTCGTCAACTCAGCCCCTCTGGTCATGGAAACGGAGGATGGGGTAGCGCGCGAAAACACGGCCGACCCCTGGCAGACCCTAAATGGCTCGGGGGCTCGAGCCGCTCGATCCAAGATTGAGAGACCAAGGTTCGAAGGCTGACCAGCGAAGGGTCCAGGCCCACCTCGTGTCAGACAAGAGCCAGGGGAGAAAACACAGATGAGCCTCAACAGCCCTTGCCTGACCCACATTAAGGTGAATAGGGTCATCACAACCTTCTTGTTCAATCTAGCCTCTAAGCCGAGACCATAGAATCCCATTGAGGGGGAATTTGTTGGAAGGCGGGCCAAGGAGTAACGAAACGCCACCCGAGGGCTTCGCCGACCCTACCACGAAGCAAACAGGATCAGATTCCGTCCAAACATCCCCATTAGCGAGCTCATAAAGCACGTCGCTCTAGCCATCGAGGCAAGAGACGTCGCCTCAACCCCTCCGGTTGTGAAAAACCAATGATGGGATGATGATCACGAACGAATTGGCCCTTAACCGAATCCCCACCACGCACGGGGGCTTAGGGAAGGCCGGACCAGCGATAAAACCAAACGTACGATCATGCAGCGATCATCAAAGTCCTAGGTGAAGGGACCGTGCGCCTAAGAGGGGGGGTGAATTAGGCAAC
>NW_027097371.1:0-60000 GCF_019320115.1 Miscanthus floridulus
AGACAGCTTGCATCTTCACATATACTCTAGCTAATACATGAGTACCATCAATTGCTCCTATGCAGTCCTAATTGAAAAAACATAAGTGCGAGTGAACATTGACACTAAACTGATAATGCATGAGACCTATGTATGACAAGTTATAGATACCAACCTTGAAATAGGGGTACCACCTTCTGCTCCCAAGGATCCTAGGATGGACATCGGTAGCAGCAGGGACAATCAATTCATTCCTCAGCTCTCCTACCGCATATAACACCTTCTGAAAGAACCTACTAATTGTCTCTGCGGACCTCCTGAAGGTAAGGTCAACCACCCTAAACCTCTCATTGTGACCAACAACATGCAAGAACATGGCTACTTGTTCTTCAACAGATGCATGTATGCTGTCAGTGACAAACTCTCTACTATGAAAAAGGTCACAAAGTTGAAAAAGGGGTCCTCCTCATTCTAAGAAGGTTGACACAGTGCACATCATTAGATTCATAGATGTATCTAAAGTTGTTCATCCTCTGTATGTCCCTCTCAGCCAAGGGACCATAGGTGACTGAGCGCGAATCTTCAACTCTCCTCCTAAACCACATAAAAAAACCAAGCCGCCACTGCAACAACTACAGCAGCGGCAGCCCTTCGCCTAGCTTCAAACGCCATGTCTACCACAACAGGATGGAGGGCAACATTAGAAAGCGAGCATGCAACATGGGTATGTACTGCTTAGCAAGAAAAAAATCAGACAAAATGAACAATGAAAGACGCAGCTGCCATACCAAAGGGTGCTCCTCCAGCGTATACTGTTAACCAATCAACATCATTGACTTCTAGATACTTTGCTCAGTGTGTACAACAAAATATGCATCAGCATGTACAAGATCTACACAAAACATGAGGTATAAACAAAAAACGAAGCATCATGTACAGAACTGAGCTAGGAACAGGTAAATCAGGTATAGCATCGTATTGATCAGAGGATGTCAAACCAAGAACCCTGATTTCTTGGCATTTCAAGCAAAATCCACAAACAAATCAACAAAAAAACGACAGCGAAGAAGAGGAGGAGAAGAGCGCAGGTGGCATATATACCGTCCAAACGCCGGAGGACCAAGATAAATCCGTCGACGAGGGTCGCCTCAGTAGGGCTACCGAGATCGAGGGGGAGCAAGACGGGAGTTCGCACCGGAGCAATGGCAGAAGGAGAGGCGAAGAGTGAGGGTGGTAACCCTAGCCGAGACCCGCGCGCGCGCGTTATGGCCCGGACGGCCTTATCTCCCACGCTCGACGCGAAAGTTCCCGCCAAGCACCGAGCGAACCAGGACCGAGAGGGAAGGAGAAATCGAGAAGATGGAAACGTGCGGGATGGCGGAAGGGAAAGGTATGGAGAGGAGCAGGCAAATGGTACGAGTCGGAATACCAATCACGTTTTCACTACACCAACTCATATCGGATGGGCGTTAAGACCCTCCGTTGGGGGCAACCAATCACCCCCTTTGTTATCGAGCCGAGCCGGTTCGTTTTATCCGGCCTAACCCAAACCAAACAGCCAGCCACTGAGTCCTGGCGCTCTGTTATAAACGCACAGCTCTTGTGTCTCCACGAGATCGTCGAATTCATCTCTTCCCTAGCACCAGCCATGGCGAAGGCGCAGCTTCTTCTCTGCTTCCTAGTCGCCGCCGCCGCGACGCTGCTCCTCGGTGAGTAGACCCACCCCGCCCCGGCCTCGATTTTCCGTCGAGGCACGACCCGCGCAGCGACCTCTGATCCGATCCGATCTGATCTGACGTTTGTGTTTCGCAGCCACGGCCAAGAAATCCGGGGACGTGACGGAGCTCCAGATCGGCGTCAAGGTACCCCTACTAGGACTGTTTTTCCCCCCTATGCATGTGCGATTTGTTATGTTTCATTCCTCCCTCCTTTATCGGATTAGGCTGGGCCAAGCAGACCGTAACAGAATAGATGGTAGTATGGTACTACAGTATGGAAATGTTGTTTTAATCAGACTGGAGTTTCTGGTTACGAGGGTAGCGTAGTTTTTGGAATAGATCGAAAATTGTAGAAACAAGATGTTATGGGAGTGATGGTCTGAGGAATTGTGGGGAAAGTAAGCTATGCAGGAAAAATCAGTCATTTTGGTGGGGATTGACTGAGCCATTGGGCAAAAGATTTATCGTTGGCTCGATATAAAATTCGTGTGTTTATTTCGGAGAATGCATGGAGATTGTGATTTGGATAGGGTTCTTTAATGGAACTCGAACATTTTGTTGTTTCCCAGTGCAACAAGTCACAGTTTAATTCTGGTTCGTATTTGAATGGTTACAATAAATGGATTTATTAATGCACAATTCAAGTTTCAGTTTTGTTTCCATACTGAGTAAGGGCATGAGTCCTATGGAAACCATAGACTGAGTAGGGACCTGAAAACCTTTTTGATTCGGCTTCATATCAACATAAAATGCTTTGAAAACTCTTTTCAGTTTCTTGTCAGCCAGAAAATCAAGTTTTCGAACAACTGGTACTTCCAAAATGTCTTGTTGTAAGAAAGTACCTCTGCCATTATCTTAAAAGAATAGAATATCTAGCTGGACAAGCAGAAGTGAATTTGTCTATTTTTACTAAACCATCAACCATGTTGTAAGAATATTGTCATGGAGTGTCGATAATTGCATGTGCTGCCAACATTTGCAGCAATTATTTTCGGCAGGTTCTTATATTGATGCTATGCCTGGGTATTTTAAAATGCAGTACAAGCCGGAATCTTGCAGCATTCAAGCTCACAAAGGTGACAAGGTTAAAGTTCACTACCGTGTAAGTCTAATGTTCTGCCCTCTCATCTGCTCCTTTATGATGCTCAAGAAGTTCTAACACTAGATAATACCCAGTGATTACAATAAGTATCTTCTGAGTTATGTTCACTTGCTGTCATTTTTTTTGACAGGGAAAACTTACTGATGGAACAGTTTTTGATTCAAGCTATGAAAGAGGTGACCCTATTGAATTTGATTTGGGCACTGGACAAGTGATTAAAGGTGATTAATATGGCAATGAATTGGCTACTCTCTGTTTTGGTTGTGTTCTGTTTCTCTGTCTGAATTCCTTACTGTGTAGGATGGGATCAGGGTCTCCTGGGAATGTGCGTTGGTGAAAAGCGGAAGTTGAAGATTCCATCAAAGCTAGGCTATGGGCCTCAAGGCTCGCCACCTACTATTCCTGGTATGTTTTTTTTTTAATATTTTCTGCTCTTTGTCTTTTGAGCGTACAATTGTGATAGTCACATTCGAATTATTCAAAACATTCCGTGAGGGTAATCATCACATTGTTTGTGCACAGCAAGAGCACGTGGTGGTTTATCTCCATTATCCTACTAACACTGCCACCTGAATGGATTCCTATAATGCCTTGCCCTGCCACCTGAATGGATTCCTATAACTATAATGCCTAGGTGAACTTCCGCAGATCACTGATGTGAGCCATTTATCTTCTTGCAGGTGGAGCAACCCTCATATTTGACACGGAGCTTGTCGCCGTCAATGGAGAACCAGCCAACCAATCTGACAACGAGCTTTAGATATATCAAATAGATGAATCCATGAAGCTTTTTACTCAGAACTCGGCAAATGTAATACACTCCAAGAAATGAGCCTTCATTCCCTGCGACATTCTTTTGCAATCAATAAGAACATCTAGGATTTCTGGAGCAAACTCTGATCTGTTTTGACTTTTGACTAGTTTACGCGTCTGTGTCTGGATTCCGGAGAATCGTTCCGAAATATATTTTTTGAGCCATTAGGGTTTTGGTTCAGGCTTCATTTGGATAAATAGGATTCATATATGAACTTATGCATGAGCCATCTACAACTCCATTTTCCACTGCTCGAGAATGGAGATTGTTTGGAGCCATTGCCAAGGACGAAGCTACGATTTAGCATAATGCAAGGAAATGAATCATTAAATAATTCTAGTATTATTATTTTGTTAATAGGTGGAACTCACGTCTATCACCTGATCATCCCGGTGTCGGTAAAAAAAGTTTCTATAAAAGCAGATTTCACAGTGAACATATCTTATTCACCATCAAACTCATTCATCATTTTTTTTTTAATTTTGAAATGCAATAGCCTGACTACACTGTTGACCGATCTTAAAAAACAACTGTTTATCGACAAGACTTGGACGCCTGGGCTGGATTAGTAGGAGGCCTATTGGGCTGTACAGGCTTTGTTGTCTTTTCCTGTGCTTTCGACAGAGCCCATGAACGACCTCGCGCCCATGGTGGGCTGCTTGTCTAGGGTTCGGGGATAAAAGACCCACTTCTATCCCACATTCCCACAGGCACCCCAACGCCGGCCCGCCCGCTCGCCCACCAGCCGCCGCCGCCGCGCCGCCGCGCCGCCTCCCTGCTTCGCTGCAAACCGCTCTGGGCACTTGAAGGTACGGCCATCTCTCAGCGCACTCGCCATCCCCCCAGCTTCAACTGTTTTGTTGGTGTGGTTCTCATCCAGAACTGAAATTCCCCCCTTCGCCACCACTGTGTATCCGCAGATGGCGGTGCCGCTGCTGACGCAGAAGATCGTGAAGAAGCGGGTCAAGCAGTTCAAGAGGCCCCACCTCGACCGCTACAAGTGCCTCAAGGTATCACCCGTTCCCTTGCTCCGTGAAGCCCTTATTCTGCGTGCAGCGTGCTGAACAAGCATTTGCTGCGCTCTTCGTTGATCCATTTGCCGGCTGCTAGTTAACTTGTTTTAGGTCCACCGGAAGAATGGTCACATGTGCACCAATTTGAATATCTTGGCCCGATTTTAGTCTGGAAGATGCTAGTGACAGCTCGTTGGCTTGTGTTCGATTTAGAATCTTGCCCCAACGGCCTGAAATGTAAGCTTAGCTTGTGAAGCGCTGAATTAGTACAAAGGGTAAGCTTTCCTCATTTTAGGATGGCTCCTTTGGTTGATGCAATAGTTTTTGACCAAGCAACTGTTAAAAGAGACCAAGTCCCACATGTCTGTAGCTGGGGATAACTTAGAAACAATAATGTTCAGTGTAGCAAATGCTCATTACTTCAGACCATGTTTGCTACTGCGTGAATCAGAAATGTGACATACACAAAACTGTACCAGTGTAGCAAATGGCCGTTGCTTCTGGCCATGTTCGTAGCTGGGTGAATTTGAAATGTGTCATATCGTGCATAAACGTGCCAGAGTCCCCCCCCCCCCCCCCCCCCCCCCCCCCCCCCCCCCCCCCCCCCCCCTTCTTTTTCTGGGGAGGGCCATGAATTGAGTCTTGGATATGACAGCTCCAGGTATAAGTAGATATCCTATAAAAAGATGCGCACACCTTTCTAATTCATTGGTATCTATATTTGCCTCATCTAGCATAAACATTTCTTTTAGTTTATGCTAATTTTGCCAATGCTGTTTTCTGTAGCCAAGCTGGCGCAGGCCTAAGGGTATTGACTCCCGTGTCAGGCGGAAGTTCAAGGGATGCACCTTGATGCCTAACATTGGATATGGCTCTGACAAGAAGACCAGGCACTATCTCCCCAACAAGTTTAAGAAGTTTGTCGTGCATAATGTCTCTGAGCTGGACTTGCTTATGATGCACAACAGGTATGCAATTTTTTGGATCTTCAGCAAACCTACTTATTTTATTTCAGGGGTGCAGCAGATTCCCAATTCCTGTACTCCCTTTTGTATCAAAATCATCAATTATTTACTTATATTTGTATCGCTTCACAACAGAACATACTGTGCTGAAATCGCACACAATGTGTCCACTAAGAAGCGCAAGGAAATTGTGGAGCGAGCTGCTCAGCTTGACATTGTGGTCACCAACAAGCTTGCCCGTCTTCGCAGCCAGGAGGATGAGTAAACTGTTTCTAGTAGTAGTTTTGGAGTGTTGTGGCTTTAGAAGACTTGCTGTGTATGATGAATCAGTTATCCTTTCTGTTTGCTTCATGAATCTGAGTATTGTGAACCCACTTGCTATCAGTAGCAACTTAACTGTGTCAATATTATTATCTTCATGTATTAACTGTGGCAAATACATCAGTTTTGATATCAAAGAACGTGTGATTGTGCTTGCCTATTTGCATTGGTTAATTTGTGTTTTTGTTGGCGCCGAGCAGCCACTGCTTGCAGCCTGTTTTGCAAGTGTTAAATTCGCTTGCTGCAAGTGGTGTCCAGGTTTTTACTGCACCTTACATCGTGCTAACTGGAAATGGTCGGAGACTGCTTATCAACCTCAAGTCTCATCCTGTGCTTGAATTTGAATTTGAACCTTTGCTGTTTAGGTGAGCTAGTTTTGCTCCTGAAATGCTGAATGGAGCCTGTCAGTTGTCATAGCTGTCCTGTCTGGTTCTCATACCGTGTGCTTGGATACTGGGTTCACCCGGGTTGGAGCGGGTTGAACCCAGTTTTCCAGGTGTTTGGTTTTGGGTCCGTCCGACCTGGGTCCAACCCACAAGCGAATATGCTCAGGAGATGCGGGTCCGCGAGATACCTCCAAATTGAGGGGGTCATGACATATCGCTGAATTCGTGTGGCATCGTTAATAGAATGTACTTGTATCTTATATGGGAGTTGATATATTTCAGATGCCTGAATTTAGACAACCAACTTTTAGTATAATTAAAAGGAAAGCTTATAAGAGATAATTTACAAATTTTTCTATATCAAACAATGATAAATTTATATGGTGCTCAAACAATAACAAAAAAAAAGGGCATCTGAAATATAGAAGTGATCTTACGTTAGTGAAAGCGCTAGAGTAAGCCATGGCCATAGCAAGTGATCTTAGGTCATGTTTGGTTGAGCTGTGGCTATGGGAAAAAGCTGCTGTGGGCTGTGAGCTGTGGAAAAGCTGCTGTGAGCTGTGAGCTGTAGAAAAGTTGAAAGCTGTTTGGTTAAACAAGTATAAAATATACCTTCTATCTTTATCTCTCTTGAAACAACTATCGAAGAGCTTTTTATTCCATCAATTTTGAAAAGCAGAAAGCCAAAAGCCAAAAGCAGGGTTAAACCAGCTTTCAAAAATGTACTACGAAAAAGCAGCTGCTACTGAAAAAACAGCCTCCAAAAGCAGCCCCTTTGGTTGAGCTTTTGACTTTTGGGGCCAAAAGCCAAAGCCAAAAGCCGAACCAAACGTTAGTGAAAGCGTTACATGGCCATAGTGCAGTTTGTAAAATACAGTAACCTTCCCTGAATTATTAGCGAAGTTGCAGCAGCAGCAGCCCAACCAAACCCGGTCTGTAGCAAGTTTTAACATCGATCTTGCCAACTCCCTGGATTATTATTGGCGTGCTAACAGGACCGTTCTGAATATCTGCAAGTTTTCTAGCGTCAGTTATCGACTCCTTGCTTCTCAGAGTCAGAGACGGTTGCATGATTTCAGAGAGGGACATGACCTGAAACTCTGAAAGGCTGAAACTGTTCCATGAATGTAATAGAAACTGTTTGGAACAGGAAATGTGAGGTGGTCATCTCGTTTGAGGCCCATTCGCCGGACCAGACCTCAGTACTGTATTAGCTCAGATCCGACAACCACCGAACCAACAACGACAATGGTAAAGCTGAACCTAGCCTTCCTTGTTTAGTTTCTCCCCCTAAAATTTAGGTTTTATCTCATCGGATATCTAAATACATACATAAAGCATTAAATATAGATTAAAAATAACTAATTATACAGATTACGACTAATTTATGAGACGAATTTTTTATGCCTCATTAACCCATGATTTGACAATGTGGTGCTATCATAAATATGTGCTAACGACGGATTAATTAGACTTAATAAATTCATCTCGCGGAGTACTGATGACTTCTGCAATTTATTTTATTATTACTATTCGAACACTCTCATGTGACATCCCCATATAACACCCGATGTGACACCCCTAAACTTTAGCCCATGAATTTAAACCAGGCCTATAGTTCCTCCCTCTAAAGTTTAGTCCCTATCACATTGGATGTTTGGACACAAGCATAGAGTATTAAATATAGACTAAAATTAACTAATTACATAGATTACGAATAATTTGCGAGACGATTTTTAAGCATAATTAGTCCATGGTTTGACAACGTGGTGCTACAGTAAACATGTGCCGATGACGGATTAATTAGACTTAACAAATTCATCTCGCGGGTTACTGAGGACTTATGTAATTTGTTACTATCCAAACACTCGATATAACACCTTCACATGATACTCGATGTGACACCTCTAAACTCTAAACTCTAGTAGCCTGGATTTAAACGCCCTCTATATAAACACGGTCTAGTCTAGATATTCAAAACTTTTTGTACAAAAACTCACCTATTGGACAGTAGTAGCCTAGTGGTACTGTACTGAACAGCTAGCTGATGTACCTACAGGAGTCGCGGTCGCATGAGCTGCAGAGAAAGAGATGGAGATTTTTACTACCGAAAGCATCACGAAATGATTGGCGAATTCACCTAACCCCAAAACTTTTCCCTAGAGTTTGATTAAATAAGTACATGATTTTGTACGAAAAAGATTCACAAGACAAGACGCACCTAGACCTACTCGTAGCTAACTGTGGTACTATATTCCTAGTGATCCGTAGTATTTATTTCCTAGTTGGTGCGAGAAAAATAGAATGAACTTGTGCGGCTGTGATGTGCCACACTCAGGAACGATAAAATATCAGTCTGAAATTAGCCTCTGATAGCAGTGTCAAGCTAGTCAAGATACGGTGCATGTGGCTGCAGCAGCATCGAGGCCCCTGTCCGTTTACTCTTTCATCATTCACGGCCCTTGTTGTTATTTTCAACGGCACGAAGAGTATGGCTCTTCCGGTCATGGTGGCGCTTGATTACTTCACACTGTATCCATATTACCTTATTGTATATGTACTACAAGTAGCGCCCTTAAAATCTAGATTTATTTTATTAATTGTTCCAAAAAAATTTATGATTTGAGAAAAATACAATATATGCAGAATTATACATAGTTTTTGCTATTCCTCAAATAAGAGCATCTACCGCAGTACTTAAAAAAAATAGAGCCCCTACTTTGTCTGTTTAGGCAACCCATGCTTTCTATTGTTATTTTTAGCAGTATTACCTAAAATAAGTTCTCTATTCATTTTTATTGTAACCTAAACTATTTCTAAATCACGTTCTCTATTCATTTTTATTGTAACCTAAACTATTTCTAAATCACCTCAGAGATTCCCTACATGACGTGTTGAAGGCAGTTTGTGCTCCATTGCTCAAATATAGAGAAAGATAGCTTATTTAAATAGCCTGTTGGAGATACTAATGTAAGTGCTTGCTATATGCTATCCATTACACTGACATTAATCGATTAGTAGCCAATTATTCTCCATATTTATTATCTATAAGAAGCAATGTAAACAAAAATATTCGTCTTGTACACTTACCACTGATCGAAGCATCGACAAGGACATGAATATTATGATAGATCGCCAAGTGCAATATGATAGAAGACCTGGCTTGGAAAAAATTGGTGATCATTTAGAAATGATGAGAAGCTAGTTGAAGATGCAATTCAAGGTTATTATGCATACTGCTTGAAAGAATTCTACCTCAAGAGACCTCCTCAAGGCACCCGTGTGTTTGAAATGCTATGCCTTTTGGGACCTTATGGTAAAGACATTTTTAGCTCTTCACTAGGCTTTTATTTGTCGTGGATATTTTGTGTTACTTGGTGTTGGTTTGTTTTGGGCTTTATGTATTGTTCGGAGGTTTAGTTGCCGTCGTCCTGTGACTGTGAATCGTCCTTTTGGATCTGTATTCTCCAACTTGAGTCCAACTTTTTCTATACGTAAGCTTTTCTATCCGTGTGTTTTTTTAATTAAAAAATGAAACTAATAACAAGGAGCCGCCGCATTCGCTACAGAGAAGGCATGTCGGTTTAGAACAACAACAATAATATAACACAGAATGACAGAATGGCCTGAGCTTATTTCCTGTTTTTCTTCAAAAAAAAATATTAAAAAAAGGGCGTCCCTATACGGCTAGACCATGAAAACCACGCGTAGTAGCGGAATAAACAACCTTCGCCGACGTCCCTGCGTTTTATTTCGTATCCTAGAAAACTCGCGTAAGTACGTACTGCATTTGCAGTTGCAGATCCAGCCGCATTTTTCGTACTTGGTTATTCACAGAGATGTGCATATGTTTCAGCAGCCCTGTTTTTTTTTAGACGCGGAGAGATCTTCCAAAATCCGGTGTCCAGGACAGGCGGGATCGGAGCACTGAATGTTGAGCGAGGGCAGTTTGACGATCGCGGAGTGCCCTCATTTATTCAATTCATTTCTTCTGCGTACGCATTTGCCCAAGACGGCAAACGCCAAGTCCGGCTTTGCCTTCTTATTCAAATCAGGACAGGTTTCTTACAGGATAAGTTGCATGATTGATTGCCTGATTGGTCACTATCTTCAGTTTCGTCTAGCTAGATTATTACTATTGTCCTCTAGAGTTTTTTTTAGATATACGAACGGTTTACATATGGAAGTTGTGATAAAAAAATATAGGCCGATAAATAAAATTGGGAGTTCCCTAAAGAAAAGAACTAAGAGGTGGCTTAGGAACTATAGACCTTGCGACTCCAAATGCTTACTTGTTAAGTAGTCACTCTTTAAATAAATTAATAAATGAAGATAGGGGTGGCAAAAACTTTTTAGAAATAAGTACTTAATAAAAAAACAAAATTTTAGAGGAAACACATTGGAAACCAAGAGATTCACACTTTCAGTCAGATCTTACAAAGGTCAAAGATCGTTTTCTATATTTATCTTCTTTTATTTTACACAATGGGTTCCTGTTAGGTTTTGAAAGGACAATTGGTTTGGAAACTTGGCTCTCAAAGAATAATACATAACTTTATACAATATACCACAAGAAAAAGTATTACAATGGCTCAGGTTTTTAATTCTACACCACTTAATTTGACTTTCCACAGGGCACTAGTTGGTGATAAGCTAGCCAAGTGGAATGAATTGGTATTAGGAATAGCGTTTGTGCAACTGGATGACCACCAACAACCAAGGTTCCTCAGTTCAATCCATCTATACTTAGAACCAGCTTGTTGTGATGCCTCTAACTAAAGCAGTTTGAAAGTTAAAATTACCTCTTAAAACTAATATCTTCATTTGGTTCTTTCTTAAGGGCATAATTTTAACTAAAGATAAAATTGTAAAGCGTAATGGGAGAGGTGATGAGAGTTGTTTCTTTTGCAACACAAAAGAAACTACTCAACATTTTCTTGATTGCCATGTAATGCACTTTATTTGGAGGGTGTTTGAAACTGTCGCTTACGTCCACCAACAAGCCCTACTGATTCTTTTGATCCTTGGCCTCGGGCCTCAACAAGTAGATCACAACTTACACTTTCAAGTTTGTGTAGGAGCAAGCGCAATGAAATGATTTGGTTTTGACAAAAAGATACAATCTTCTTATTTACGGGTTATTTTAAAGGATGATATTCATTATTGGACACGTTTCCGGTCCATCATACAAAAAAAAAAAAACATAACCCGCCAATGTTTTTCTTGAATAAAACATAACCCACCAATGTTATTAAAGTGAGCAAGTCGTATCTTGAAGACAATAGCAATAAAGATATTTGTTGCTATTAATTTATGCTGGATTTACATTTACTTGTACCAGAGTTATATATGGTGAGTATTTCAGTGTAATTAATTTCTAGGTATAATTGATATAAATAAAATTCGATGTGGGAAATGATATTTCATCACCTTATTCTTACAACAACTTTAATGTGAGGTAGAACTCTTCTAAAACACTCAAATTTTTTTCTTATAACATACTCATAAAATTCAAATGTAGGTAGGAAGGACTTTTTCACCGCTATAATATAGTAGTAAAATTGTTTTTTATAACATACGTGGCATTCTTTTCTTAAGATAAATTTAGTACACTAACTAAATGGTTAATGTCAAGAATTGTGGGCTCATTCCAAGACACTCAAAAGGATAGAGTGCTCACGTGCATGAGTGTAGTGTGTCCGTGATGTGTTTCAAAATATATATATATATATATATATATATATATATATATATATATATATATATATATATATATAGAGAGAGAGAGAGAGAGAGAGAGAGAGAGAGAGAGAGAGAGAGAGAACTCGTGCAGCTCATGCCGATCGCCTCACCCCTCTGAAAAAGATCAATAAAGCAGTGGGACGAACAAAAGGAGCCTTTCTATTTGGAGCAGGGAAATGAAAGGTCATGGGTTTTAGGCACCCCGATTTCCATCCAGTGAGGTAGTACTACCAACTCCTAGTAGCATCTGCATGCATCCGGTTTGCAGAACTGAGCTAGGCATTTAGGTGGGAAGTGGCCAGACCCATTCCGTTTCTTCGATTGCGAGCCACTGCCAACAAAACAGAAATCCAATCTCTCTCTCTCTGAACAAATAAACTGTTGTCAACTTGATTAAACCAAACAAACTCTTACCATTGTCATCACCGGGTTGCCCATGCATGCGCCTATGAGAAGAGAGACTGTTCCATAAATAGAAAGTGTTAATACAAGTATAAGTGGATAATGCCCACATCCCCTAATAGTATCCGTATATTCCATGATCATTATAACAAAGTTGGTTACACATCATAAATATTAGTATTTTTGTTTATACATTTGGTAAAATTTGGAAAACTTTGACCCCTAGGTAAGCGAGATGTGCGCTTATTTTGGAACGGATGGAGTAAGTCCTAGTCCATAGCCCATATAAAAAAAAACTTAATTGTTTAGCTACAATCTTGTGGTAGAACCGTCTAAAATAATTCACTTTCGAAGGTGCTTGTCTTCCATTAGACGCTAAACACCCTAAGAGTGAGCTAATTTAAATAGTTCTATCGAGCACACCCCATGGAAGAATTCGAAAATCCACATTTTTCAACAGGATCATAAATGGGAGAATAAAGCTTACAACATTTTAGTCATTTCTTACATCACTTTCCATGCAACATCAGAGTATAATATTTATTGTTTATAACAACAGAATATAACCATGTTATCAGAGTTTTAGCGAAAATAAAATCATTTAATGACAAGTTAAACATTAACACAATGATCCGTTATATATATCATAACAGGTTATAAGTTTTTCCATTGTAAAATATTTTAGGTCAAAGTTTTAAGTAAACTCTGAAAGCATCTAGGCCCCTAGTTGGGTTTCGGTGATTAATGACGACATGAGATTACTATGACTAACGTGTGTTTTGCAGAGGCAATTTAAGTTAGGTCATGGTAATGGAAATTAATTGGGCAATCATGGTTGTCATGCCCCTGACGATGAAAATCGTTTCGGTTTTCAAAGGATGGACGACAAGGTTAAGGACGAACTAGTTCTAAGTGTCGTTTGGTGTTTGAGAGACACTTAGAGTAGTTTAGGACTTTATTTTTCCTTTGGCCGTACTATTAAGGGGGGTATGGACTAGTAGCTTAACCTAGGTGAGTCTAGTGGGTTAGGTGTAGTGCACACTTGTCAAACCTAGCACTAGGTAGCTTAGGAATAGCCCTAAGATCAATTGGAGTCAACTTCATTCACATAGGATTTTGAGTTGGAAGTGAATGGAGGGTCAAATGACTAACCGAACGGTGGTCTGGTTGTGATCAGACGCTGGAGGGTGAGTCCGGTCAATTTATTTGATCAACTATAGTCATTAGGTACTGACCGGACGTTGGTCTGATTGTGATTGGACACTGAGGTGCCTGCGTCCGGTCGACTCTAGAGAGTTTTGAGAGAGGCTTTTTCATGACCGGACACGTCTGGTGTGTGCTGACTAGACGCTGGTCAGAGTTCGGTCAATCAACTGTAGTCGTCTAGTACTGACCGGACGCTGAGTGGAGGAGCACCGGACGCTGGGGTGCCTACGTCCGGTCGACTCCAGTAAGGTTCTAGAACATGTTTTTCTTGACTGGACACGTCCGGTTGATGCTGACCGGACGCTGGTCAGAGTTCGGTCAAAACTTAATGGCTCTCTCTGACACAGTGGCGGGTATAACTGACCGGAGCGTCTGGTCACCCCGCAGAGTGGTGACTCAGCCTCCAAACATTATGTTTTGATTGAGGAGGTATAAATACTTACTCCACTCGTCCAAGGGAGGCCTCTTGCCCATTGAAAGGTCCTAATGGCTAGAGGGGGATGAATAGCCTATTAAAAATTTCTACAACAACACTTAACAAACTGGTTAGACAATTATGAGGCGAAGCGAGTGTTGCGATAGCCTACTAAAAATGCAAGCCACCTATCACAATTCTAGTTTAGATAATATCTATCCACACAATAGCGATGACACTACCCTAAGTTAGTGTGCTCTCAAAAGCTAACTAAAGAGCCACACCAATCAAGCAATTAAGCTCTCACAACTAGGTACACTAAAGAGTTTGACAACTAGTTTGTGGTAAGGTAAAAAGAGTAAGCAAGATAGTTATACCACCGTGTAGATGAATGAGCCAATCAATCACAAGGATGAATAACAATGAAGACCAATCACCTCGGAATCAATGATGAACACAATGATTTTTTACCGAGGTTCACTTGCTTGCCGGCAAGCTAGTCCTCGTTGTGGCGATTCACTCACTTGGAGGTTCACGCGCTAATTGGCTTCACACACCAAACCCTCAATAGGGTGCCGCACAACCAACATAAGATGAGGATCACATAAGCCACGAGCAATCCACTAGAGTACCTTTTGGCTCTCCACCGGAGAAAGGTCAAGAACCCCTCACAATCACCACGATCGAAGCCGAAGACAATCACCACCCTTCGCTCGACGATCCTCGCTGCTCCAAGCCGTCTAGGTGGCGGCAACCACCAAGAGTAACAAGCGAATCCCGCAGTGAAACACGAACACCAAATGCCTCTAGATGCAAACACTCAAGCAATGCACTTGGATTATCTCCCAATCTAACAAAGATGATGAATCAATGATGGAGATGAGTGGGAGGGCTTTGGCTAAGATCACAAGGTTGCTATGTCAATGAAAATGGCCAAGAGGATGAGCTTAAGCCGGCTATGGGGCTTAAATAGAAGCCCCCACAAAATAGAGCCATTATACTCCTTCACTGGGCACAACTCGGGGTGACCGGACGCTCTGGTCGGATCAATCGAACGCTAGCCCTCAGCGTCCAGTCACGTGATACACGCCACGTGTCCCCTCTCTTTGAATACTGTTTGCCCAATCTCAATGGTCAACAGTCGATCAGACGCTGCGGCATAAGTGACCAGACGCTGAGCCTCCAGCGTCCAGTCGTTTTCAGTAAGGTTCCAGAAACAAATTTCTTTGACCGGACACACCCAGCGTCCGGTCACTTGGCGACTCCTCTGTGCATGACCATGTCAGTGTGACCAGACGTAGCTAGCCAGCATCCGGTCGATGACCGACGCTGCGCTTCTTCAGCTGCTACTGACCGGACACGCTTGTCCTACAGAGACCAGCGTCCGGTCACTTATAGTGACCTCTGTCTTTTCTGTCTAGGGCACCGGTGGCACCGTCGGACTGTCCGCTGGTGAAGTTCCTAACCCTTGCTCAAATGTGCCAACCACCAAGTGTATCACCTTGTGCACATGTGTTAGCATATTTTCACAAGCATTTTCAAGGGTGTTAGCACTCCACTAGATCCTAAATACATATGCAATGAGTTAGAGCTTCTAGTGGCACTTTGATAACCGCATTTTGATACGAGTTCCACCCCTCTTAATAGTACGGCTATCAAACCTAAATGTGATCACACTCTCTAAGTGTCTTGATCACCAAAATAAAATAGCTCCTACCATTTATACCTTTGCCTTGAGCCTTTTGTTTTTCTCTTTCTTCTTTTCAAGTCCAAGCACTTGATCATCACCATGGCATCACCATCATCATGTCATGATCTTCATTTGCTTCACCACTTGGAATGTGCTACCTATGTCATGATCACTTGATAAACTAGGTTAGCACTTAGGGTTTCATCAATTCACCAAAACCAAACTAGAGCTTTCACCCATATGTTCAGCTAAGAAACACCTTTAGAATGCAAGGGAGAGCAAGAGCCTACCGAGGTGATTGAGATTTGAGAATCCAAGATTAAGGACCTCATTAGTGAATAGAGAGTAGCAAGTGTGCTTCCACCTTTCTCATTAGGCTTGTCTTAGTCAAGTGAGAGTTTATGCTTGTTACTCTTGGTGATCGCCACCACCTAGACGGTTTGGTGGTGATTGGGAGCTTGGTGATCATCCGGCGGAGCTTGTGGATGACCCAAGTCATGTTGTGAGCGGTTGTGGGCAATTCACTATGACGGAGTGTCAAAGAATCAGCCCATAGAGAGCACTTGATCCTTAAGCGGATCAAAGAGGAGCTACACCCTTGCGTAGGTGCTCCAACGAGGACTAGTGGGGAGTGGTGACTCTCCGATACCTCAGGAAAACATCACCGTGTTTCTTTCCCTCTCTTTACTTTGACAATTTACATTTGAGTAATTCATTTCATGTCTTTGCATTCCTGTCACCTGCAATAGGGTAGAACAAACTATGAGTACTCAATTATACTCCGCAAGACTTACCCATCAGGAGGAAAGAAAAGATTCCAAGGATATGCAAGGCTATCTGGCTTGTGGTTTTATTACATCTGTAGGAAGCATCACTAAGCGTGCATCCTTATATTCAATTTCATTAGTAGTCATCATTAGTTCATTAACTAACCATTCTATGTAAGCACATATGCTACTTTCAAGCAGGTGGTAAGCAATTAGAACCATTTTACCATCTTTCATATTCCAGTTCTTACTACGATGCTAGATTGCAGTCAAGCCGTACCGTATCACACGGTGATTTGTGAACCAATGTATCCTAGCTGGGTACCCTGAAACACACGTCCCGCTTGTACCCTAGGCACAAGCAGACCAACCCACCACTCTCCTGTCAAGGGGTCCAGGTCCCCATCCAAACTTGGACTCCAAGCCCCCACACTTGAGTCTTAGACTCAGTATGGTGCTTAGATCTCCACCATCCCTGCCTCTAATCAGTCAATCTGGAAAGAGCCAGAACCCACGATAAGAGAGCAACAAGCCTTTCCATCCCCATAAGCAAGTATGTGCACATGTGAAAGCATCTAGGCCCCTAGTTGGATTTCGGTGATTAATGACAATACAAGATTACTATGACTAACGTGTGTTTTGCAAAGGAAATTAAGTTAGGTCACGGTAATGGAGATTGATTGGGCAATCGAGGTGGCCATGCCCCTATGATGGAAATTATTTTGGTTTTCAAAGGATGGACGACAAGGTTAAGGATGACTAGTTCTAAGTGTCGATTGGAGTTGGAGAGACACTTAGAGTAGTTTAGGACTTTGTTTTTCCTTTGGCCATACTATTAAGGGGGTATAGACGGGTAGCTTGACCTAGGTGAGTCTAGTGAGTTAGGTGTGGTGCACACTTGTTAAAACTAGCACTAGGTAGCTCCTATGAATGCCTAAGATCCTTTGGAGCAAACTTCATTCACATATGATCGAGAGTTGGAAGTGAATGGAGGGTCAAATGCTGACCGGACACTGGCTCCGGTGCGACCGGACGCTGGCCGCTGGGTCCAGTCAGTTCATTTGACCAAGGTGATTGCGTTTGGTGCGACCAGACACTGGAGTGGTCAAGTGACCGGACGCTGGGAGACAGCGTCCGGTCGACTCTAGTAAGGTTCTAGAGAAGGGAATCTGTGACCAGACGTGTCCGGTCAGTACTGACCGGACCCTAGGGGTTCAGCGTTCGGTCGAGTACAGTAAGCATCCAATAAGGGTTTAATGCGACCGAACGCGTCCGGTCAGTGATGATCAGACTCTGCCAGCGTTCGGTCAACACATATTCACTGGTTTGTGGGTTGAACTAACTGGAGCATCCGGTCAACATGACCGGAGCGTCCGGTCACCCCGTAGAAGCTCATAACGGTTTGTTTTTTAGGCTGCCTTATAAATAGAAGCTCCACTCGTGTGTGGAGTTACTTTTGCTCATTCCAACAGCTGAGAAACACATTTGTGAGTGCTAAGAAGAGCAAGGTCCTAGTGAGGTGATTGAGATTTGAGAATCCAAGAGAGTAGCCTCATTAGTGAATCAAGAGTAGCAAAGTGTGCATACATCTTCTCATTAGGCTTCGCGTGGTCAAGTGAGAGTTCGTGCTTGTTACTCTTGGTGATCACCATCACCTAGATGGCTTGGTGGTGATTGGGAGCTTGGTGATCACCCGACGGAGCTTGTGGGTGACCCAACTCAAGTTGTGAGCGGCTTTGGGTGATTTGCCACGACGGAGTGTTGAAGAATCAACCCGTAGAGAGCACTTGATCCTTGCACGGATCAAGGGGGAGCTACACCCTTGCGCAGGTGCTCCAACGAGGACTAGTGGGGAGTGGCGACTCTCCAATACCTCAGCAAAACATCGCCGCGTTCCTCTCTCTCTATTTACTTTGAGCATTTACTTTGAGCAATTAAATACTTGTCTTTACATTCATAGAATTGTCATGCTAGAGTAAAGTTTAGAACATAGGTTGCAAGTTCGTTGTGCGTTAGATCAATAGAAACACTTTTCTAGGCACAAGGGGTTAATTGGGCTAACCGTAGGATTTGATTATTGCAAGAAAATTTAGAATTAGCCCAATTCACCCTCCCTCTTGGGCATCTTGATCCTTTCAATTGGTATCAGAGCCTCGTGCTCATGTTTTTAAGCTTAACCGCTTAGAGCAAGATGTCTCACGGGGATGGACCTCCTCCTATCTTTGAGGAAGATGACTTTCCATATTGGAAAATCCGCATGGAGGCGTACTTAAAAGCTCTAGACATTGGTATTCTTAGAGCCGCCTCACAAGGCTTCCCAAAACCTCAGGATGCTACTAACCTACAAGGCGATGAGGTTAATTATGAAAACTGGAATGCAAAGGCTTGCAACACCATCTTTAGAGGCCTTTGCAAAGATGTGTTCAACCGTGTAAGGAACCACAAAGACGCCGATGCACTATGGTCGGATGTTTGTGCGCTCCATGAGGGAACCAAGAGTGAGCATGAGGAACGCTATCATCTTGTGATTAAAAAGCTAAATTCATTTGAGATGCTTCCCAAAGAATGTGCTAATGAGATGTATTCACGTTTGAATGTTCTTGTAGAGGAAGTCAATGGGCTTGGACTTACTCAAATATCACCATCTAATGTTGTGAGAAAGATCTTGAGTGTCCTTCCCATTGACAAATATGGGCATATTGTGACCGTGCTACACCAAGGTGATCTTTCCATCGCTACACCGACATAAATCTTGGGAAAGATCAATGCTCATGAGATGTACATGCACATCACGCCATAAGATGGCTCATCCTCTACCAAGAAGAAAGAGAAGGACCTAGCATTTAAAGCTAGCCAAGACAAGGGCAAAGCAAGACTTGAGTATGAGAGCTCAAGTGATGAAGAAGATGAAGATGAAAACCTTGCTCTCATGGTGAAGAAAGCCACCAAGATGCTAAAGAAGCTAAACAAGAGTGGCATCAAGTTCGACGGCAAGAAGAAGAAGTTCTTCACAAGCTCTAGAAGAAAGCCAATCTTCGAAATGGATTGCTTCAATTGTGGTGAACTTGGTCATCTAGCATATCAATGCCCCAAGCCCAAGAAAGACAAGTTCAAGAACAAGAACAAGGGCAAGAAAGATGACTCAAGTAATGAAGATGAAGATGAGAAGAAGAAGAACAAGTCATACAAGAAGAGAGATGGCAAAAAGAGGGACTTCCACAAGAAGAAGAGTGGTAAGGCCTACATCATCGGTGATTGGCTCACGGACATTGATTCATCTAGTGGATCATCCGATGATGATAGTGACAATGAGAAGGTGGCCGCCATTGCTATTGATCTTCCATCTTCATCATCACCATCGCCATCATCTTCTACACACCTATGCCTTATGACCAAGGGTGAACGCAAGGTAACTAATAATGATGATAGTAGTGATGATGAGCAAGCTAGCGATGATGATAGTGATAGCGATGATGATGATTCACCTTCATATGATGATCTTGTCAAAATACTAAGAAAATACACTAAGATCATTAGAAAGAGTAGAGCTAAAAATGAAAAGCTTGATGCTAAAAACGATTCACTCTTAGCAAAGTGCGATACATTGGAAAAGGCTAATAATGAGCTTAGAGAAACTAATGATGCTATATCATTCAAACTCAAGGAGCTCAAATCTTCTAAGAAAGAGCTTAAAGATAAACATGATAAACTTGAGTGGGTGCACAATGAGCTCATCACTAGCCACAACAAGTTAAAAGATGAGTATACAACTCTTAAGATCAATCATGATACTCTTATTATTGCTCAAGAATTTTTACCAAATGAGCCACATGATGCTACTAACCATGTTGTTAAGATTGATATAGCTACATCATGTGATGATTTGATTGATGAGAGCATTGAGCAAGGATCTAGTGGCAAAGGCAAGCAAGTGGTTGAGTGCAATGACTATGATGAATATGTCAAGCTCAAGAACACAATTGAAAAGCTCATGAAAGATCTTGAAGAAATGAAAAGTCACAACACCATTGTGCTAGAAACACTTGATCATGACAAAGAGTTGATCCTTGAGAATAAGAAGCTCAAAGAAGAAAACAAGAAGCTCAAGGAAGAGAAGAAAGATGATGCTCTAAAGGAAGAAAATAAGAAGCTCAAGTTGGAGAAAGAGCATCTCAAGATTGGGTTGAGCAAGTTTGCTAGAGGCAAGCACCTCCAAAGTGAGCTACTCATGAACACCATCATGAAGATGGATAGAAGTGGCATTGGATATATGGCAAGTGTAGAGAAGAAGGCTCAAGTTCAACAACAACAATCAAAGCCAAAGCCAAAGCCAAAGAGATATTTTGAGTGTAGACAAGAAGGCCACTTTGCTCATGAGTGTCAAACTCCACCGCCACAACCCTTGCCCAAGTATGCTAGACCCTTTGCCTTCAATGCTCATTACATACTTAGAAAGGACTCTAGTGGGAAGATGAAAGTCATGTTCTTAGGACCCCCTAACAAAAATAGGCCTAAGAAGATTTGGGTGGCTAAGTCACTTGTTGAGAAGGTGAAGGGCCCTCAACAAGTTTGGATTCCTAAAGCTTGAATCTCTTGTGTGTAGGTGAACTACAAGACCAGTGGAAGTCATTGGGTTATTGATAGTGGTTGCACTCAACATATGACCGGTGATCCTCGTATGTTCACCTCACTAGATGAAGAGGTAGATGGACAAGAGAAAATAACATTTGGAGACAATTCAAAGGGCAAGGTTAAAGGATTGGGCAAAGTGGCAATATCAAATGATCATTCCATCTCCAATGTGCTATATGTTGCCTCATTGAGCTTCAACTTGCTATCCGTTGGA
This sequence comes from Miscanthus floridulus, assembly GCF_019320115.1. Taxonomy (NCBI): domain Eukaryota; kingdom Viridiplantae; phylum Streptophyta; class Magnoliopsida; order Poales; family Poaceae; genus Miscanthus; species Miscanthus floridulus. The sequence goes on from NW_027097371.1 coordinate 21,367, forward strand.
CAATTGTGTGATCTTGGCTTCCAATGCTTGTTCACCGAGAAGGAGGTTGTTGTATCCAAGGTAGATAATAATCAAGTGATATTCAATGGATTTAGATACAACAACTTATATCTAGTGGACTTCACCTCTAAAGATGCAAATTTGAAGACTTGCCTATTTACCAAAACAACACTTGGGTGGCTATGGCATAGAAGACTTGCTCATGTTGGTATGGATTCACTCAAGAAGCTTATGAAGAATGATTTGATGAGAGGGTTGAAGGATGTGAAGTTTGAAAAGGACAAGCTTTGTAGTGCATGTCAAGCCGGCAAGCAAGTTGCAAATACTCATCCAACCAAAGCTTTCATGTCAACCACAAGAGTGCTAGAACTCCTACACATGGATTTATTTGGATCAACAACATACAAGAGTTTGGGAGGGAATCTCTATTGTCTTATGATTGTTGATGACTATTCAAGGTATACATGGGTATTCTTCCTTCATGACAAATCCAAAGTTGCATCTTGCTTCAAGAAGTTTGCCAAGAGAGCTCAAAATAAATTTGAAGTGAAGCTCAAGAAGATAAGAAGTGACAATGGAAAAGAATTTAACAACATAAACATTGAAGCTTATTGTGATAAAGTTGGGATCAAACATGAAGTCTCCGCAACTTATACTCCTCAACAAAATAGTGTAGTTGAGAGGAAGAACCGGACATTGATCACTCTTGCAAGAACTATGCTAGATGAGTACAACACCCCCAAAGCTCTATGGGCGGAAGCAATCAACACCGCATGCTATGCATCCAACCGCCTATTTCTTCAAAAGTTCCTTGGCAAGACACCTTATGAGTTGCTCAATGAGAAGAAGCCGGACGTCTCCTTCTTTAGGGTGTTTGGTTGCAAATGCTACATCTACAAGAAGCGGCAACACCTAGGGAAGTTCTAAAGACATTGTGATATTGATTTTCTTATTGGTTACTCATCAAAGTCCAAAGCATATAGAGTATTTAATCATGCCACCGGCTTGGTTGAAGAAACATATGATATGGAATTTGATGAATCTAATGGCTCCCAAGGAGCACATGAGAATCTTGATGATGTAGGTGATGAACCATTGAGGGAGGCTATGAAGAATATTCTAGTGGGAGACATCAAGCCAAAAGAAGATGATGTACAAGTCATTGATCAACCTTCTTCATCAAGTGTGCCACAAGATGGTGAAAAAGATAGGAGAGTAGAAAATGAAGATACTCATATCTCCTATGAGCAAATGGTTGTACAAGCACAAGATGTTGATGCTCTACAGCCTCCTCCTCAAGTGGTCAATAGAAGAAAATACACCTCTCCTACAAGATCATCCACAAGATCTCATCATAGGGAGTCCATCAAAAGGTGTAATGACTCAATCTCAAAAACTTACTTTATTTATTGCTCATCACTCTTTTGTCTCTTACTATGAGCCTACCAAAGTAGAAGAAGCTCTTAAAGATCTGGATTGGATCAATGCCATGCATGAAGAGTTGAATAACTTCACTCGCAATGAAGTTTAGACTCTTGAAGAGCGACCAAAAGGTGCAAGAGTCATTGGAACAAAGTGGGTGTTCCACAACAAGCAAGATGATCAAGGTGTTGTTGTGAGGAACAAGGCAAGACTAGTTGCAAAGGGGTTCTCTCAAGTTGAAGGTTTGGATTTTGGAGAGACCTTTGCACCTATTGCAAGATTAGAAGCCATCCGTATCCTTCTTGCATATGCATCACATCATGAAATGAAACTATATCAAATGTATGTGAAAAGTGCATTTTTAAATGGCTTTATTAATGAACTAGTCTATGTTGATCAACCTCCTAGGTTTGAAGACCCTAGATATCCTAATCATGTTTATAGGTTGTCCAAGGCGTTATATGGGCTTAAGCAAGCCCCAAGAGCTTGGTATGAGCGCCTTCGGGACTTTCTCATTGAGAAAGGCTTCATCATTGGGAAGGTCGACACCACACTATTCACCAAGAAGCTCGATGGGCATATCTTCATTTGTCAAGTATATGTTGATGATATCATCTTTGGATCATCAAATGAAGACTCATGCAAAGAATTTGGTGAATTGATATCGAAGAAGTTCGAGATGTCCATGATTGGTGAGCTTACATTCTTTCTTGGTTTTCAAGTCAAGCAAATGAAAGAAGGCATCTTCATCTCTTAAGAGAAATACACAAAAGATCTTCTCAAGAGATTCAAGATGGATGAATGTAAGCCAATCAAAACACCAATGCCTACCAATGGACATCTCGACCTAGATGAGGGAGGTAACCCGATTGATCAAACTCTCTACCGTTCCATGATTGGTAGCTTGTTATATTTGACCGCATCTAGGCCCGACATCATGTTTAGTGTGTGTATGTGTGCTAGATTTCAAGCTAGTCCTAAGGAAACACATTTAATTGTCATAAAAAGAATCCTTAGGTACCTTAAGCACACACCAAGCATTGGCCTTTGGTATCCCAAAGGAGGTAGATTTGAATTAGTTGGCTATTCCGATTCGGATTACGCCGGATGCAAAGTTGATAGAAAAAGCACATCCGGAGGATGCCATTTGCTTGGTAGATCACTTGTGTCTTGGTCCTCCAAGAAATAAAATAGTGTGGCTTTGTCCACCACCGAAGCGGAATACATTGCCGTGGGTGCTTGTTGTGCACAAATTTTATACATGAAATAAACTTTGCTAGACTATGGTGTAGTTCTAGAAAAGGTACCTCTTTTGTGCGACATTGAAAGTGCAGTAAAACTTGCAAATAATCCGGTTCAACACTCTCACACCAAGCACATAGATATCTGCCATCACTTTCTAAGAGATCATGTTGCTAAAAATGATATATCACTAGAAGGTGTAAGAATCGAAGATCAATTAGCGGATATCTTCACTAAACCGCTAGATGAGGCTACATTTTGTAGATTGCGGAATGAGCTCAATGTACTTGATTTTAGTAACTTCACTAAAAATTGAGCTTGTGTTGTCCCTTGCATTCATTGTAATATACAACATGTTTAATTTTTGGTAATACATATAGGGCTTGTCTAACATGGTTAAGATAACCGCTGAAAAGCGTGTGAAGAAGCTTAACCTTGGATCAAACTTGACAAGCAACTAGATTTACTTACAAGTATTGCATATGCATGGATGTTGTTTTTGTCGTTTTGTTTCATTTGCCCTCTTATTGCCTATTTTCTTAAAAATAATTATAGCCTAAGGCAAAATATTTTGAAAAATATGAGGGTTTGAGAGAGGTCACTCACATTAGTTCCAATTGGTGTTTATTTGGATCTTATTCATGTTGGGACTTGATTGGGAACAGGAAGCGCGAAGGAACTTTAAAGATTTGCTTTAAAAGAGTGACCGGATGCTGCACTGAACTCTGCAGTCTAGCGTTCGGTCAGTTCACAGGAGGTGAACAGAAGCTGAAGGTGTGACCGGACGCTGCGTTTGTGCGTCTAGTCAGGAAGGGATCCAGTGTCCAGTCGATCTACATGGAGTTCAAGGCAACTGACCAGACCCTGCCTGTGTCCGGTCATGGACCACCGGACGCGTCCGGTCGTGATTCTAGAGGATTTGGACCTCTTTGGAATCGATCGGACGCTGGGTGGTAGCGTCCGGTCGCTACCACCGGAGCGTCCAATCAGTAGAAAATATGCGGAATCAGATCTCTTTCCCCGTTTCCTTCTCTGTTACGCGTGGGGTCCTCATTTAACCGCAGCCATCACGAGCGTTCTTGACCTAACCCCGTACGCCGCCTTCACCGAGCCTCCCGTACGCCATGCCCTAGCCACCATAGCTCTCCCATGCCTGAGCACCACACCGCCGCAGCCGTCATCTCCATGCCGCCGCTGTCCCGCGCTGAACCGTCGCCTCCACCACGCTGATCCACCACGCCAGCAGTGCTCGGGCCAGCCTCCAAGCGCCACCGCAGCCACAGTTCCTGTGCCCTACCTGGCCTCCACGGCCATGCTCCAGTCTCTACTTCACTGCAGTGGTTGCGCCATCCAAGCCCACACCTGCCATGCCCTAGCCCTGCCTCCTCGTTGGTAAGGCTAAACCCTTGCTCTAAATTTACTTTGCTTGTGACCTAGATCAAATTGCAAAGCACTATTTTTAATTGCATTCAGGGCTTTCGATCAAAACCCTAGCCGGTTCCGAGGTTCCCCGCATGATGACTCTTCTTTTCTCAGATTGCCGATCATCAGGTAGCAAGCCAGTCGCTTCTATTTCGTACCTACATTGCTTGCTCTCATAGGGTTTCGCATCTTTTAGATATATCGTATTTACTCGTATATCCATCTATTCCATCGTGCAGCGAGTCGGTGCCATTGTGGTTCCTGTGGCAGGTGACAGTCAACTCAGAGCCAAGCTCACGAGTATGGATTGAGGCCAAGCCTCGAGAGTGTCAGTTTGACAGTTGATCTTCGTCAGCGGCAATTCATCTTCTTGTCAGATCAGATGGCTCGCACCAAGAACGTTGGTGGTGGTCAGGAGATGACGATCGGAGGCCCCCGCCTCGCCAGCCTGTAGGACCTAAAGGCAAGGCGATGAAGCAGATTACATCTAAGAAGCACAAGTACCCCGACGCAGAGACAACAAGAGCAGTAGCAGTTGCTGAGGCCGCAAAGCGTGCCGAGCGAGGAGGTGCTCGCAGTGGTGTGGTCATTGTAGATCAGCAGCTTACACCAGCACAGAGGGCAGTAGTTGAGGAGGCTGAGCATCATCATGGTGGTCCACCTAGGACTGTCATGATGGTAGGACATCATCTGGCTATTGAGGAGCCTCAGCCTTAGGGGGAGTCCTAGTAGGAGCCACAACAGCAGCCCCCACCAGTAGAGACTCAGCCAGCTTAGGAGACTCAAGAGGGCTAGCAGGCCGAGGAGACCGAGCAGGCACCCCAGCTACACCGCTCTAGTCATACCAGTGCTACAGTTCCACTGAGGCCAGCTACACAGCGTAGGGGTTCACGCCCACCGCCTAGACCATAGGGTCCGCCTCCAGTGGTACATCTTGACTTAAGGGCCGCCACGGCCAGGCAGGTTCGACAGCTGAGGTTTGTTGAGTTTGAGGTGTGGTTCCCTCCGAGGAGGGATGAGAGAGCAGAAGAGGGTTTCTATACACCGCTCTAGGAGGATTTCTACAATGCTTATCTCAACAGTGGGGCAGTGTTCATATCTTAGCGGGTATGCAGTATAGAGTCTATTGTGGCAGCAGCCGGAGAGCATATCTACCCCTACTTGTCATATTTGCCAGGGCTAATAGATCTGATTGGCTGAACTAGACTGTATGTACCATCTTAGGTTCGGCAGTTTTATGCTTCGCTCTATGTTGACCCACAGCATAACTTCATACACTTTGCATTCAACGACAAAGACTATAGGGTGATGAGTTTTAGGGCTAGGGAGATACTGAGGCTACATGAGCAGCTTGTCAGATTGTATGAGGTATGTTATGGACAGCAGGAGCCTCCCAGGTGCCCACATGGTGGTATGGTGCCCCCTACAGATCTTGTGTGCCATTGCTTCAAGGAGCCCTTTGGTGAGGGGTCGAGGAGGAACCCTAGTGACCTTACTCCTATAGCTCGAGTGCTAGAGGCTATTATCAGGAGGACACTACTTCCCAGGTTGGGATACAGAGAGGGTCTGACTTGCCTACAGCTCTGGCTCCTTAATGCCCTGATGTAGCAGATCGTGTTCGACATTTGGGACATTCTTCTATCAGAGATGGAGGATACTATAGCTGAGGGCTTCAAGGGTCACAGACAGCTTCCATATGCACATTGGATCACATTCCTGATGCTCAAGTCTGTGCAGGTTAGGACCCCAGAGATGGTTACCAAGTATAAAGGTGCCACCACAGAGTTTCTGGCTTATAACATGGCACAGAGGATTAGGCACAACACACCATAGGCACCCACTCAGCCTAGCCATCATCTAGATGTTCCAGAGTCAGCAACTCAGCCGGACAAGATTATCAGAGGCATAGCCGCTACTGAGGAGGAGCAGCTTGAGGCACAGTAGGAGGTGACAGAGTCTAGTGACAGCTCGGATGATGACTATCTACCGATTCCTCATATGCCTCCACGCAGACACGATGCAGAGGTCGGCAGTTCCAGCTCAGCTCCACCTGCACCGCAGATGGACCCCGCCTTGATTGCTATTCTTGAGCGGATGCAGTAGGATCAGGCACGACAAGCTTAGGAGACCGCTGCCAACTTTGCCCAGTTTTAGGCTCGTCAGGATGAGTTCCAGCGGCAGCAGCAGCAGATGCATCAACAGCAGTTACTCATGCAGCAGCAGCTTATGGGATTTATGCAGCATGTAGTAATAGCACTTGGGGCCCCACAGCCACATTTTTCACCCTAGATTACTTAGCCTGCCACCACTACAATGACTCCAGCAGTATAGCCCAGTGGGCTTTAGAGTTAGGGATAGCCTCCAGTTCTGTTTGCTTCACCTACAGTTTAGGTGTCCCAGTGGTTGTCCTTACTAGTGGTAGCCCCACAGTTCACACCATATCATACGGGCTTCTCACCGGATTAGTCTTCCTCGCTATTTGTGCCTGACACGTTAGTCTCCAGGAGTCTTGGAGCATCTTTCAGCGAGTTGACCGGCATGCCTACACCACCTCATATGCATACCGTCGGTCCTTCTACAATAGCCCCTATCGCTGTGACTACTCAGCGGCTCCCTTCGTCTGTCGCCTCTTCAGATCCTATGACAGACATCCTAACAGCATCATAGGCAGCACTTGCCCCAGCTCAGACCCAGACTGCTTCAAAGACGCTTCTAGCCATAGAGGGTCAACCAGTACAGAGCTTAGGGTTAGACGATGATGGCGCCTAGTTTCATCTTGCTCCACATACTTCAGCGCTCGGCTCGTCCGCTACAGCATCGCCGATCGACCCTTAGGTTTTGGTGTTTGACACCAAAGGGGGAGAGGGTTTGAGTATGTAGACTCAGGGGGAGCGACATTTAGGGGGACCTAGTTATATATTTTTAGCTTATTATCTATTACATTTGGAGTTTCTATGTGTGCGATACATTATGCATCCATGTTTACTATTTTATCTATGTGATAGTGATATATATGTGATTGTGATATATGACATGTGTGCTCTCTACTTTGAATTCCTTTATATGTCATATCACTTGTGTTATGTTCATTTGCCTTTGCTTCCGCATTTATACTCCGATGCAAATGAGCTTTGTTACTTATACTCATGCTTAATTCATATCCTTTGAGTATATTGTGTTGGCTTGGGTCATATAAGCTTGCCTAACTCTTTTGTTCTTATTGACAAAAGCTTATATGAACCAAGCCCGTCAAAAACCTCACTCTTTCACATACTCGAGGTGGTATTGTCATCAATCACCAAAAAGGGGGAGATTGAAAGCATCTAGGCCTCTAGTTGGATTTCGATGATTAATGACAATACAAGATTACTATGACTAATGTGTGTTTTGCAGAGGCAATTAAGTTAGGTCATGGTAATAGAGATTGATTGGGCAATCGAGGTGGCCATGCCCCTATGATGGAAATCGTTTTGGTTTTCAAAGGATGGACGACAAGGTTAAGGATGACTAGTTCTAAGTGTCGATTGGAGTTGGAGAGACACTTAGAGTAGTTTAGGACTTTGTTTTTCCTTTGGCCGTACTATTAAGGGGGGTATGGATGGGTAGCTTGACCTAGGTGAGTCTAGTGAGTTAGGTGTGGTGCACACTTATTAAAACTAGCACTAGGTAGCTCCTACGAATGCCTAAGATCCTTTGGAGCAAACTTCATTCACATATGATCGAGAGTTAGAAGTGAATGGAGGGTTAAATGCTGACCAGACGCTGGCCGTAGGGTCCGGTCAGTTCATTTGATCAAGGTGATTGCGTTCGGTGCGACCGGACGCTGGAGTGGTCAAGTGACCAGATGCTGGGAGGCAGCGTCTGGTCGACTCTAGTAAGGTTCTAGAGAAGGGAATCTGCGACCGGACGTGTCCGGTCAGTGCTGACCGGACCCTGGGGGTTCAGCGTCCGGTCAAGTACAGTAAGCATCCAATAAGGGTTTAATATGACCAGACACGTCCGGTCAGTGATGATCAGACCCTGCCAGCGTCCGGTCAACACGTATTCACTGGTTTGTGGGTTGAACTGACCGGAGCGTCCGGTCACCCCATAGAAGCTCATAACGGTTCGTTTTTCAGGCTGCCTTATAAATAGAAGCTCCACTCATGTGTGGAGTTACTTTTGCTCATTCCAACAGCTGAGAAACACATTTGTGAGTGCCAAGAAGAATAAGGTCCTAGTGAGGTGATTGAGATTTGAGAATCCAAGAGAGTAGCCTCATTAGTGAATCAAGAGTAGCAAAGTGTGCATCCATCTTCTCATTAGGCTTCGCATGGTTAAGTGAGAGTTTGTGCTTGTTACTCTTGGTGATCGCCATCACCTAGATGGTTGGTGGTGATTGGGAGCTTGGTGATCACCCGGCGGAGCTTGTGGGTGACCCAACTCAAGTTGTGAGCGGCTTTGGGTGATTCACCACGACAGAGTGTCAAAGAATCAACCTGTAGAGAGCACTTGATCCTTACGCAAATCAAGGGAGAGCTACACCCTTGCGCGGGTGCTCCAACAAGGACTAGTGGGGAGTGGCGACTCTTCGATACCTCAGCAAAACATCACCGCATTCCTCTCTCTATTTACGTTGAGCATTTACTTTGTGCATTTACTTTGAGCAATTAAATACTTGTCTTTACATTCATAGAATTGTCATGCTAGAGTAAAGTTTGGAACATTGGTTGCAAGTCTGTTGTGCGTTAGATCAATAGAAACACTTTTCTAGGCACAAGGGGTTAATTGGGCTAACCGTAGGATTTGATTATTGCAAGAAAATTTAGAATTAGCTCAATTCACCCCCCCCCATCTTGGGTATCTTAATCCTTTCAACATGATAATAAGTCTGTGACCTAACTAGAATTCAATGTAATGGATGGTCCTTAACCGACACAGAAGGAACAAGTGCAATACGAGCCTCGCTCAAATGCCAAACCAAGTGCAGATCCAAAGTACCATTCTGTCCTGTCTCCAATTGTCATTCATATATATTCCATATGATAGTAATATAATAACAACAATAATATCTTTTCTATCTCTCGTGAGTGACAGATATTCACTCGACTTCTATCGAAGTCCTATATCATAGCAATCTATACGATTATGTCATACTAGTAAGACTCATAGGATAAGGATATATATGCAAGTGGGTTTCATTCAACTCCTTAAACTTAATGCACAAGCATAAAATAAAGTGCAGAATAATAGGGGTTGTGCATCGGGACTTGCCTAGGTAAAATATAACCAAGTTAGCTTTTTATCATGGTGGCATGATCATCAAGTCATCATCTGCTTCCACTACTTCGGTTGACTTCATGATCCATCATTGTTCCTATTATGATAAACGTGGATGTAACGCATAAACGTAAATGATCACAACAATTGCAACTCTAAAATACGATTATGCTGCTAACCTAACGAGCTGGCTCTAGCGACTAACGTACAAGGCTACGTATCCATGTTGTCGGGCGAGGCATTACTTCCCAATAAGTATTTTAGCTACAAAATCCCCAGATATATCCTTAATTCATTTTATTGATTTAATATATTTTCAAACCAGGCTTAATAGGTATTCTAGCAAACTAATTATTCTGGAGCTACAAAAATTACAGAAAGCACATAATAATATTGTGAAGCTATAGTAAAATTTTCAAAGCTAACACTATCATTATTTCGCCACAAAAATTCCTACGAGTTCATACTTTAATAATTTTAGAGCATGTTAAAATATTTAAAGCATCCATGAAATATTTTAGAACCATATGAACCAAGTACACTAGCAGGTAGATCATGATTTTAGAAGCTTAATAAAATTAGTTTCACAATTTTTGGTCTAATGCACAAATTTATATTGAATTTACAATTTGCCTTAGAAACTAAATTAGAAAATACCTAGAAAAGAAAAAGAGGCCGGCAACAACCATATCGGCCCCAGTGGCCCATGCGAACATGGCACGCGTGATAGCTAGCCCAGCAGTGGACCAAGGCGGGGGAGCCCACGCCCGCGCCACGCTTTTTGTAAAATGGCCCCTAGCCTACCTAAATATTTTGCGACTCCTTCGAGTACTACTGCACCAGAGAAACCCTTTGCAGAGAGCACCCCCCAACAAACCTATCTTCACAAAAAGCCGGTCCTCGACACTCCCTCCCACGCATGGTGGCGTGGCTTCGGACGTCATAGCGTGCCCTCACCGGCCATCAGAGCGAAGCACCCGCCCTACGAGCAAGCCTACGAGCACTGTGGGGCCAAGACAAAACCTAGAGCGGTGATTTGAAGCTAAACGACAACCCCCAGTGTGCTGCCCACACAGGTGGGCAAACCTCCATGGCGGCGCACCTTCTTCGATGAACTAGGACTACGATGAGTATAACAGATCAGGTGAGAGAAACAGGATCTTACCCCGAGGCTAGCTGCAGTGATGGATAAGACGGGAAAGCGACGACGTGACCGGGCCACGTGCGCCCGCACCGCGTGGCGGCGCCTCGGGCACGACATCAACGCGTCATCCCATCACCGGTGAAGGTTCTGGCCAAGCCATTGCGAGCACCAGATAGAGGGGTCAAAGGTGAGTTTGTACTGCCATCGAATGAACTACAACGGTGACAAGAGAGACACCGTAAACCAAACCAAGACACGACGGTGAAACAGACCAGCGGCGAGCAAAACTCGAAATAGGCTGGCAATAAAGCTTGGCTATGTCCTGGTGCAGGATGGGCTATTAGCTAGCTTCCACACCTAGCTACTGGGGCATCGTATCGAGGTGCGGTGTCCCGTGGAGCAAGAATTTAACTCGTAGAACGGTGCGGTTCCATCGGTAGTGATGGTAGGCTAGCAGCGGCTCCGCAACAAAGGCAGCAACACGATGAGACAGTAGAGACAGGCAGCGGCTCGGTAGTAGGTGGATCGAGAGGTCGAGACGGGCGCCACGTCGGCTAAAGTTGTGGCTCTTAGCTGGTAGTGGCCATTGGCCTCGCACGCGGCAGCGCACGTGCAGCGGCACCGCAATGCAGTAGCACGACCTAGCACGCATGGCTTAGGCATGGACATGGCATAGCACTGAGAGCGGCAGCAACAATGATAGCCCACGGCGCGGCTTGTAGCCAGAGCCAGCGAGGGAGGCCCACGGCCAGGAGCGGCCAACCCACGACGGCGTGCTCACGTGGTGACCGGGGTACTTAGGCCGAGAGCCTAGAACGGTGTCTTGTACACTTCTTAAAGCAGCCCAAAGTTCACTTACTAGCTCGACAAAAACTCCACCAAGTCCACGAACCCCAAATTGGCACTATCGACTTGCTAATGAAGCAATTGTTGTCGCCACTAGATGCCCCGAGAGGAAGTTAGAGAGGCACCAAGGTAGGTTTGTTGCGCCGAATGGCATTTCACGAACAGAGCGGCAACAACATAGCTAAAACGCGTTCTGACGTAGTTCGGACACTACTTGCGTGAACATCGTAACTCAAATGCAACCACAACCTTCACCACGCTCAAGTTCACACCTTGATGCACCCAATCATGCAAAAACATAGGTGTGTCGCTTAACCAATTTTGTTGGAATTTAAATGCCAAAAACGACATTGTTTGTCATTTCCGATTTAGAAAAGTGAAGAGTTCAGTTTGATCTACAACTTTTAACTCTTTAGCCGTAATTTTCAAAGGGTCTAATCCTTGTTAATTTCAACTAACTAACATACCATGACCTAGTCCATATTTCGTACTAACTCGTAGGAACAAAATATTAAAGCACTATTTAATTATGTTCCACTATATAATTCATCAAAGATAGCACTTTAAACATAATAATTTGTTTTCTGACTTAACCGTGAAGAGTGGATTTAATTTCAATTCGATTTCCGAGCTTCCCAAAAATACTAGCTGACATTATTATTCTCCAAGATTTAAAATTGTATGCCCAGCTATGTAACTTGCCCTCAAATCTATATTTCCACACTATATTCTAGTTATAATTGGCCGTTTTTCATAGAAATTATTTTCATGCCAACAATTAACAAAACTCATTTTATTCTTTTTGTTAGGAGTTTTCATCACCACCTCTTTACGCTAAGTAAGTGAACTCACTATATTATTAGATCTATCTCTCAGGCCATAATCTCGGTGTTTAGCGAGCTCGTAACACCAGAGGTGTTACAGATCTAAGGTGTGTAAGGACATGCCTTGGCAGTAGTAAGCCCGAGCGAGTGCCCTAGGTCATGGAGCCTTAAATCTACCACAACACATGCATTTGCTTCAAATGGCTAGGCTTCAAATGGCTTCAGCTCCACATGCATTTGCTATTGTTGAGCACTATTTTGCACTATAGCGATGTTATGGCAAAAACAGCTCCGACTTTACCTACACCAATATGACTATCAGAGTAGGAGCCGCTAAAAGTAGTTTTTGGGGATCTTTTTGACTCCTGCTGCAGTAGCAATATAGTCCAGACGACAGAGCACCGAAGTCCAACAAATTGAGGCTTTAACAAATATATTCTCTTGATGAAATATGTGCTCATATAGCTTATCCAAAAAAACTAGTGAGATCATTTATAAGGTGAGGATCACTTATTTAAATAATATATACATCATTAATTGCATATTTGCATTAAGATGAACAACAAACACTGTTATCCTCTCTCCCATCTAAATGTAAGTCATTTTAGATTCCTTCCAACATGTTTTTTGAAACTTTGACCATCATCAATCTAAAAGTATGTTTTTAACATAATCAATGTATTAAACATAACTTAGTTGAAAATTTTTCACTATTTTTGAAGTTTGAACCGCCGTTGCAAGTTTGACGCTCGAAAAATACAAAACCACCACTAGAATTGTAGCCCAACTGACACTCTTGTAAAAGATAATAATCCCATGGTAATTTCTGCAAATGCTCCTAACCTAGATTGGTACTCATCTTGAAACAATGTCAATATAATGTATCTTTACATAAAACTTCAGTTGAAATGACACCTTATGGACAATGGTTTTTTTTAGAGAACTTATATTTTTTCTATGAAATATGATGTTGAGGTCAATTAGATGACAAGCATGCATTAGTAACCATAAGCCACACTATGGTCTCAGAGCTTGATATTTTAAGGACTCATATTTTTTTACCAAATGGGGTATTGAGTTCGATTAGCTTGAGGTGACAAACATGCACCAATAAGCCATATTGTGGCCTCGGGGCTTGAACTTTCTTGCAGAACATTTATATTATCCAACTTGAATTTGCTTTAACTATAAGTAAAAAAGTTTGGTCAGTAATAATGAGTAGCTACACTTTAGTCGCAATCCATCCAAACATTCAGATTTTGGGTCGATTATTAGTCTAGCCCTTTAACTAACATGAAATCCATCAGTTGGGTACCCAACTCATGAAACTTTTAGGGGTTGTTTGGTAGGGCTTCGCTCTACGTGCTCATGTGGCAAAACCCTTCCTCCAACACTAAAAATCATGGCTCCACCAGTTGTACAAGAAAATGGCTCCTCTTTAGCCATTTCACGCCGAAAACACTCACCGTTTGGTGGGGCTCCATTACTGGAGCCAAAGTTAGAGCGGAGAGGGGGCCACAACAAACAAATCCTTAGTTCAAATCAAATGTGATTGTCGGTGTTTCGGACCGGGGGGTCCTCAAACAACCAGTGAATTTATTCTGCGTGCTTCTAATTCTAGATGGTGATGCAAAGAGATACAAGGTTTATACTGGTTCAGGCAATCGATGCCCTACGTCCAGTCTGAGAGATCGATCTTGTATTCCTTGCACCGAAGTGCTCGTAGTAGGAGGTTACAAGCTATGGGAGAGAGGGAGCTTGTCCTAGGTCTCGGCAAGGTGTCATGAGGGCCACTTGAGGCGTTGCTCCCAGGCGGCAAGGATGTGCGTGTGTGTGTGTTACAAGGTGTCCTCCTCCCTCCTCCCCTAAATGGCCAAGTCCTCTCCTTTTATAGTTGAAGGGAGGACAAGGACGGTACATGTATTACTATGCGACGTCGTGCCAACAGGGGCGGCATGTCCGAGCCCTGTGGCCTGTTCCTGTTGCGGCGTGGTCGTCGGAGTGGTCTGTCCTTGGAGCACTAGGGCGGCGTGGCCATCCCATCCAATCCTGTGTGTCATGGGAGCCCCGGGACAGCCTCGGAGTGGGTGCGATGGCGGACGTGCAGACCACTGTGGATGGACTGTGCGCGAGGCCGAGGCTTGATCGGCGCTGAGGCCGCACCGCAGTGGGGGTCTCGGTGGGCATGAACCCTGAGATAGCCGAGACCTTGGTGTACAATGCCGAGGCCTCGAGTGGGCGGCTGATCTGATGCATCGGCTTGGAGGCGGTGATGATCCAGGCCAAGTTGTCCACGTGATGTTGTTCTCGAGGCGGGGATCACGGGGCATAGTATAGTATGGGCGCTCATTGTGGGCACAATGTCAGAACACAGTGGCCGGTAATCCCCGCCATGCCCTATCCCAGCCAGTATGGCGTTGATGCGACCTCATGTCCCGTCGGCCATTCTGTGGCATCGAGCCATCGTCCGGCTAAGATTGCAGGAGTGGTTGAAGCATTAATGAGACATGACGCGCTGTCGGGAGCGTCGATCGAGGCGGGGGGCTGCGGATGAGCCAGCCTCGAGTGACGCGGAGAATGAGGCCTCACACGGGATGGAGATCGAACTCCTTGCCGAGGCACGCGCGAGAGGCCTCACGTGATGCGGAGAATGCACCCCCTACCGAGGCCCTCCGTGGGGAGCCTCGCGTGGGGCGGAGTTCGCGTTAGGACACCGAGACCTCCTACGCGAGGCTCGAGGCAAGGCGGAGGACCTGGTGGGCTCGGCGTGGCGGGTGAGGGGCCCATGGCTTACCTTCTAGCTTTGTTTTTTGATGGGACTTTTGCGACCCATTTGATGTTCGCTTGGGGTACCCCATTCTGAGGTACCCGACAATAGCCCTCGAGCCTTGGGGGGAGTGCGTGCACTCTCCCTGAGGGTTTGCCGAGGCTTGGTTCACACCTACTCCGTAGGAATTGGGGTTTGTTTTTTGAGGTTCTGGTGGGTGCGCGCGAGCACACACGCTGGGTGTAGCCCTCGAGCCCCTGGAGGAGTGGAGTTACTCCTCCAGGGGCTTTTTTCATTTTTGCATCTGAACGAGTAGTTCTTATTACATTTACGGAGCCCCTAAGCGCAAGTCCAGGTTGCAGGGGTCTCGACGAGGCTGCTGGAAAAAGCCCTCTAGCCTCCGTACAGAGCGAGAGGTTCATCAGGGGCCCCCTTGACTTTGGGTATGATCCTCATGCTTCCTTTCACTCGGAAGGAGGGGTGGAATGTGCCAGGCTACCCTCGATGGGCACGAGCGTGGACACTTTTAGTGAGCTATTATCAGGTAGTCCAAGTGGAGGCCCGTACCCCGTTCGCTACGGGACAGCTAGTGGTCCAGAGACACACTCCAAGAGTACCAGAGGGTTTCTCTAGTGGGTGCCGAGGCCATTTGTTGGGCCTCGGTGGCTCGGTGCCTCCCTAAAGTGGGATCCCATTCGGAGACTTCCCTGCCGGTCTCGAACACGACTTAGGACGCCCCGAGTGACTGTCCGCTTGGGCCTGGGCCATTCGTAGGCTCGCCCCGAAGTCGTCCCTGACTTTGTTGCCCTGGGGTGGCTGTTGAAACCTCTTGGAGGCCCAGCCTTTGAACCCCTGGACCATAACGGGCTCGGTACCCTCTATCGTGTTTGTAGTGAAACCTCTAGCGCGGATTTAGACCATTTGTCTTTGTCTTAGGTGTCCTAGCCTTTTCATCCGACCCTCACATGTCATTTCTCATAGATGTATCTAAAGTTGTTCATCCTCTGTATGTCCCTCTCAGCCAAGGGACCATAGGTGACTGAGCGCGAATCTTCAACTCTCCTCCTAAACCACATAAAAAAACCAAGCCGCCACTGCAACAACTACAGCAGCGGCAGCCCTTCGCCTAGCTTCAAACGCCATGTCTACCACAACAGGATGGAGGGCAACATTAGAAAGCGAGCATGCAACATGGGTATGTACTGCTTAGCAAGAAAAAAATCAGACAAAATGAACAATGAAAGACGCAGCTGCCATACCAAAGGGTGCTCCTCCAGCGTATACTGTTAACCAATCAACATCATTGACTTCTAGATACTTTGCTCAGTGTGTACAACAAAATATGCATCAGCATGTACAAGATCTACACAAAACATGAGGTATAAACAAAAAACGAAGCATCATGTACAGAACTGAGCTAGGAACAGGTAAATCAGGTATAGCATCGTATTGATCAGAGGATGTCAAACCAAGAACCCTGATTTCTTGGCATTTCAAGCAAAATCCACAAACAAATCAACAAAAAAACGACAGCGAAGAAGAGGAGGAGAAGAGCGCAGGTGGCATATATACCGTCCAAACGCCGGAGGACCAAGATAAATCCGTCGACGAGGGTCGCCTCAGTAGGGCTACCGAGATCGAGGGGGAGCAAGACGGGAGTTCGCACCGGAGCAATGGCAGAAGGAGAGGCGAAGAGTGAGGGTGGTAACCCTAGCCGAGACCCGCGCGCGCGCGTTATGGCCCGGACGGCCTTATCTCCCACGCTCGACGCGAAAGTTCCCGCCAAGCACCGAGCGAACCAGGACCGAGAGGGAAGGAGAAATCGAGAAGATGGAAACGTGCGGGATGGCGGAAGGGAAAGGTATGGAGAGGAGCAGGCAAATGGTACGAGTCGGAATACCAATCACGTTTTCACTACACCAACTCATATCGGATGGGCGTTAAGACCCTCCGTTGGGGGCAACCAATCACCCCCTTTGTTATCGAGCCGAGCCGGTTCGTTTTATCCGGCCTAACCCAAACCAAACAGCCAGCCACTGAGTCCTGGCGCTCTGTTATAAACGCACAGCTCTTGTGTCTCCACGAGATCGTCGAATTCATCTCTTCCCTAGCACCAGCCATGGCGAAGGCGCAGCTTCTTCTCTGCTTCCTAGTCGCCGCCGCCGCGACGCTGCTCCTCGGTGAGTAGACCCACCCCGCCCCGGCCTCGATTTTCCGTCGAGGCACGACCCGCGCAGCGACCTCTGATCCGATCCGATCTGATCTGACGTTTGTGTTTCGCAGCCACGGCCAAGAAATCCGGGGACGTGACGGAGCTCCAGATCGGCGTCAAGGTACCCCTACTAGGACTGTTTTTCCCCCCTATGCATGTGCGATTTGTTATGTTTCATTCCTCCCTCCTTTATCGGATTAGGCTGGGCCAAGCAGACCGTAACAGAATAGATGGTAGTATGGTACTACAGTATGGAAATGTTGTTTTAATCAGACTGGAGTTTCTGGTTACGAGGGTAGCGTAGTTTTTGGAATAGATCGAAAATTGTAGAAACAAGATGTTATGGGAGTGATGGTCTGAGGAATTGTGGGGAAAGTAAGCTATGCAGGAAAAATCAGTCATTTTGGTGGGGATTGACTGAGCCATTGGGCAAAAGATTTATCGTTGGCTCGATATAAAATTCGTGTGTTTATTTCGGAGAATGCATGGAGATTGTGATTTGGATAGGGTTCTTTAATGGAACTCGAACATTTTGTTGTTTCCCAGTGCAACAAGTCACAGTTTAATTCTGGTTCGTATTTGAATGGTTACAATAAATGGATTTATTAATGCACAATTCAAGTTTCAGTTTTGTTTCCATACTGAGTAAGGGCATGAGTCCTATGGAAACCATAGACTGAGTAGGGACCTGAAAACCTTTTTGATTCGGCTTCATATCAACATAAAATGCTTTGAAAACTCTTTTCAGTTTCTTGTCAGCCAGAAAATCAAGTTTTCGAACAACTGGTACTTCCAAAATGTCTTGTTGTAAGAAAGTACCTCTGCCATTATCTTAAAAGAATAGAATATCTAGCTGGACAAGCAGAAGTGAATTTGTCTATTTTTACTAAACCATCAACCATGTTGTAAGAATATTGTCATGGAGTGTCGATAATTGCATGTGCTGCCAACATTTGCAGCAATTATTTTCGGCAGGTTCTTATATTGATGCTATGCCTGGGTATTTTAAAATGCAGTACAAGCCGGAATCTTGCAGCATTCAAGCTCACAAAGGTGACAAGGTTAAAGTTCACTACCGTGTAAGTCTAATGTTCTGCCCTCTCATCTGCTCCTTTATGATGCTCAAGAAGTTCTAACACTAGATAATACCCAGTGATTACAATAAGTATCTTCTGAGTTATGTTCACTTGCTGTCATTTTTTTTGACAGGGAAAACTTACTGATGGAACAGTTTTTGATTCAAGCTATGAAAGAGGTGACCCTATTGAATTTGATTTGGGCACTGGACAAGTGATTAAAGGTGATTAATATGGCAATGAATTGGCTACTCTCTGTTTTGGTTGTGTTCTGTTTCTCTGTCTGAATTCCTTACTGTGTAGGATGGGATCAGGGTCTCCTGGGAATGTGCGTTGGTGAAAAGCGGAAGTTGAAGATTCCATCAAAGCTAGGCTATGGGCCTCAAGGCTCGCCACCTACTATTCCTGGTATGTTTTTTTTTTAATATTTTCTGCTCTTTGTCTTTTGAGCGTACAATTGTGATAGTCACATTCGAATTATTCAAAACATTCCGTGAGGGTAATCATCACATTGTTTGTGCACAGCAAGAGCACGTGGTGGTTTATCTCCATTATCCTACTAACACTGCCACCTGAATGGATTCCTATAATGCCTTGCCCTGCCACCTGAATGGATTCCTATAACTATAATGCCTAGGTGAACTTCCGCAGATCACTGATGTGAGCCATTTATCTTCTTGCAGGTGGAGCAACCCTCATATTTGACACGGAGCTTGTCGCCGTCAATGGAGAACCAGCCAACCAATCTGACAACGAGCTTTAGATATATCAAATAGATGAATCCATGAAGCTTTTTACTCAGAACTCGGCAAATGTAATACACTCCAAGAAATGAGCCTTCATTCCCTGCGACATTCTTTTGCAATCAATAAGAACATCTAGGATTTCTGGAGCAAACTCTGATCTGTTTTGACTTTTGACTAGTTTACGCGTCTGTGTCTGGATTCCGGAGAATCGTTCCGAAATATATTTTTTGAGCCATTAGGGTTTTGGTTCAGGCTTCATTTGGATAAATAGGATTCATATATGAACTTATGCATGAGCCATCTACAACTCCATTTTCCACTGCTCGAGAATGGAGATTGTTTGGAGCCATTGCCAAGGACGAAGCTACGATTTAGCATAATGCAAGGAAATGAATCATTAAATAATTCTAGTATTATTATTTTGTTAATAGGTGGAACTCACGTCTATCACCTGATCATCCCGGTGTCGGTAAAAAAAGTTTCTATAAAAGCAGATTTCACAGTGAACATATCTTATTCACCATCAAACTCATTCATCATTTTTTTTTTAATTTTGAAATGCAATAGCCTGACTACACTGTTGACCGATCTTAAAAAACAACTGTTTATCGACAAGACTTGGACGCCTGGGCTGGATTAGTAGGAGGCCTATTGGGCTGTACAGGCTTTGTTGTCTTTTCCTGTGCTTTCGACAGAGCCCATGAACGACCTCGCGCCCATGGTGGGCTGCTTGTCTAGGGTTCGGGGATAAAAGACCCACTTCTATCCCACATTCCCACAGGCACCCCAACGCCGGCCCGCCCGCTCGCCCACCAGCCGCCGCCGCCGCGCCGCCGCGCCGCCTCCCTGCTTCGCTGCAAACCGCTCTGGGCACTTGAAGGTACGGCCATCTCTCAGCGCACTCGCCATCCCCCCAGCTTCAACTGTTTTGTTGGTGTGGTTCTCATCCAGAACTGAAATTCCCCCCTTCGCCACCACTGTGTATCCGCAGATGGCGGTGCCGCTGCTGACGCAGAAGATCGTGAAGAAGCGGGTCAAGCAGTTCAAGAGGCCCCACCTCGACCGCTACAAGTGCCTCAAGGTATCACCCGTTCCCTTGCTCCGTGAAGCCCTTATTCTGCGTGCAGCGTGCTGAACAAGCATTTGCTGCGCTCTTCGTTGATCCATTTGCCGGCTGCTAGTTAACTTGTTTTAGGTCCACCGGAAGAATGGTCACATGTGCACCAATTTGAATATCTTGGCCCGATTTTAGTCTGGAAGATGCTAGTGACAGCTCGTTGGCTTGTGTTCGATTTAGAATCTTGCCCCAACGGCCTGAAATGTAAGCTTAGCTTGTGAAGCGCTGAATTAGTACAAAGGGTAAGCTTTCCTCATTTTAGGATGGCTCCTTTGGTTGATGCAATAGTTTTTGACCAAGCAACTGTTAAAAGAGACCAAGTCCCACATGTCTGTAGCTGGGGATAACTTAGAAACAATAATGTTCAGTGTAGCAAATGCTCATTACTTCAGACCATGTTTGCTACTGCGTGAATCAGAAATGTGACATACACAAAACTGTACCAGTGTAGCAAATGGCCGTTGCTTCTGGCCATGTTCGTAGCTGGGTGAATTTGAAATGTGTCATATCGTGCATAAACGTGCCAGAGTCCCCCCCCCCCCCCCCCCCCCCCCCCCCCCCCCCCCCCCCCCCCCCCTTCTTTTTCTGGGGAGGGCCATGAATTGAGTCTTGGATATGACAGCTCCAGGTATAAGTAGATATCCTATAAAAAGATGCGCACACCTTTCTAATTCATTGGTATCTATATTTGCCTCATCTAGCATAAACATTTCTTTTAGTTTATGCTAATTTTGCCAATGCTGTTTTCTGTAGCCAAGCTGGCGCAGGCCTAAGGGTATTGACTCCCGTGTCAGGCGGAAGTTCAAGGGATGCACCTTGATGCCTAACATTGGATATGGCTCTGACAAGAAGACCAGGCACTATCTCCCCAACAAGTTTAAGAAGTTTGTCGTGCATAATGTCTCTGAGCTGGACTTGCTTATGATGCACAACAGGTATGCAATTTTTTGGATCTTCAGCAAACCTACTTATTTTATTTCAGGGGTGCAGCAGATTCCCAATTCCTGTACTCCCTTTTGTATCAAAATCATCAATTATTTACTTATATTTGTATCGCTTCACAACAGAACATACTGTGCTGAAATCGCACACAATGTGTCCACTAAGAAGCGCAAGGAAATTGTGGAGCGAGCTGCTCAGCTTGACATTGTGGTCACCAACAAGCTTGCCCGTCTTCGCAGCCAGGAGGATGAGTAAACTGTTTCTAGTAGTAGTTTTGGAGTGTTGTGGCTTTAGAAGACTTGCTGTGTATGATGAATCAGTTATCCTTTCTGTTTGCTTCATGAATCTGAGTATTGTGAACCCACTTGCTATCAGTAGCAACTTAACTGTGTCAATATTATTATCTTCATGTATTAACTGTGGCAAATACATCAGTTTTGATATCAAAGAACGTGTGATTGTGCTTGCCTATTTGCATTGGTTAATTTGTGTTTTTGTTGGCGCCGAGCAGCCACTGCTTGCAGCCTGTTTTGCAAGTGTTAAATTCGCTTGCTGCAAGTGGTGTCCAGGTTTTTACTGCACCTTACATCGTGCTAACTGGAAATGGTCGGAGACTGCTTATCAACCTCAAGTCTCATCCTGTGCTTGAATTTGAATTTGAACCTTTGCTGTTTAGGTGAGCTAGTTTTGCTCCTGAAATGCTGAATGGAGCCTGTCAGTTGTCATAGCTGTCCTGTCTGGTTCTCATACCGTGTGCTTGGATACTGGGTTCACCCGGGTTGGAGCGGGTTGAACCCAGTTTTCCAGGTGTTTGGTTTTGGGTCCGTCCGACCTGGGTCCAACCCACAAGCGAATATGCTCAGGAGATGCGGGTCCGCGAGATACCTCCAAATTGAGGGGGTCATGACATATCGCTGAATTCGTGTGGCATCGTTAATAGAATGTACTTGTATCTTATATGGGAGTTGATATATTTCAGATGCCTGAATTTAGACAACCAACTTTTAGTATAATTAAAAGGAAAGCTTATAAGAGATAATTTACAAATTTTTCTATATCAAACAATGATAAATTTATATGGTGCTCAAACAATAACAAAAAAAAAGGGCATCTGAAATATAGAAGTGATCTTACGTTAGTGAAAGCGCTAGAGTAAGCCATGGCCATAGCAAGTGATCTTAGGTCATGTTTGGTTGAGCTGTGGCTATGGGAAAAAGCTGCTGTGGGCTGTGAGCTGTGGAAAAGCTGCTGTGAGCTGTGAGCTGTAGAAAAGTTGAAAGCTGTTTGGTTAAACAAGTATAAAATATACCTTCTATCTTTATCTCTCTTGAAACAACTATCGAAGAGCTTTTTATTCCATCAATTTTGAAAAGCAGAAAGCCAAAAGCCAAAAGCAGGGTTAAACCAGCTTTCAAAAATGTACTACGAAAAAGCAGCTGCTACTGAAAAAACAGCCTCCAAAAGCAGCCCCTTTGGTTGAGCTTTTGACTTTTGGGGCCAAAAGCCAAAGCCAAAAGCCGAACCAAACGTTAGTGAAAGCGTTACATGGCCATAGTGCAGTTTGTAAAATACAGTAACCTTCCCTGAATTATTAGCGAAGTTGCAGCAGCAGCAGCCCAACCAAACCCGGTCTGTAGCAAGTTTTAACATCGATCTTGCCAACTCCCTGGATTATTATTGGCGTGCTAACAGGACCGTTCTGAATATCTGCAAGTTTTCTAGCGTCAGTTATCGACTCCTTGCTTCTCAGAGTCAGAGACGGTTGCATGATTTCAGAGAGGGACATGACCTGAAACTCTGAAAGGCTGAAACTGTTCCATGAATGTAATAGAAACTGTTTGGAACAGGAAATGTGAGGTGGTCATCTCGTTTGAGGCCCATTCGCCGGACCAGACCTCAGTACTGTATTAGCTCAGATCCGACAACCACCGAACCAACAACGACAATGGTAAAGCTGAACCTAGCCTTCCTTGTTTAGTTTCTCCCCCTAAAATTTAGGTTTTATCTCATCGGATATCTAAATACATACATAAAGCATTAAATATAGATTAAAAATAACTAATTATACAGATTACGACTAATTTATGAGACGAATTTTTTATGCCTCATTAACCCATGATTTGACAATGTGGTGCTATCATAAATATGTGCTAACGACGGATTAATTAGACTTAATAAATTCATCTCGCGGAGTACTGATGACTTCTGCAATTTATTTTATTATTACTATTCGAACACTCTCATGTGACATCCCCATATAACACCCGATGTGACACCCCTAAACTTTAGCCCATGAATTTAAACCAGGCCTATAGTTCCTCCCTCTAAAGTTTAGTCCCTATCACATTGGATGTTTGGACACAAGCATAGAGTATTAAATATAGACTAAAATTAACTAATTACATAGATTACGAATAATTTGCGAGACGATTTTTAAGCATAATTAGTCCATGGTTTGACAACGTGGTGCTACAGTAAACATGTGCCGATGACGGATTAATTAGACTTAACAAATTCATCTCGCGGGTTACTGAGGACTTATGTAATTTGTTACTATCCAAACACTCGATATAACACCTTCACATGATACTCGATGTGACACCTCTAAACTCTAAACTCTAGTAGCCTGGATTTAAACGCCCTCTATATAAACACGGTCTAGTCTAGATATTCAAAACTTTTTGTACAAAAACTCACCTATTGGACAGTAGTAGCCTAGTGGTACTGTACTGAACAGCTAGCTGATGTACCTACAGGAGTCGCGGTCGCATGAGCTGCAGAGAAAGAGATGGAGATTTTTACTACCGAAAGCATCACGAAATGATTGGCGAATTCACCTAACCCCAAAACTTTTCCCTAGAGTTTGATTAAATAAGTACATGATTTTGTACGAAAAAGATTCACAAGACAAGACGCACCTAGACCTACTCGTAGCTAACTGTGGTACTATATTCCTAGTGATCCGTAGTATTTATTTCCTAGTTGGTGCGAGAAAAATAGAATGAACTTGTGCGGCTGTGATGTGCCACACTCAGGAACGATAAAATATCAGTCTGAAATTAGCCTCTGATAGCAGTGTCAAGCTAGTCAAGATACGGTGCATGTGGCTGCAGCAGCATCGAGGCCCCTGTCCGTTTACTCTTTCATCATTCACGGCCCTTGTTGTTATTTTCAACGGCACGAAGAGTATGGCTCTTCCGGTCATGGTGGCGCTTGATTACTTCACACTGTATCCATATTACCTTATTGTATATGTACTACAAGTAGCGCCCTTAAAATCTAGATTTATTTTATTAATTGTTCCAAAAAAATTTATGATTTGAGAAAAATACAATATATGCAGAATTATACATAGTTTTTGCTATTCCTCAAATAAGAGCATCTACCGCAGTACTTAAAAAAAATAGAGCCCCTACTTTGTCTGTTTAGGCAACCCATGCTTTCTATTGTTATTTTTAGCAGTATTACCTAAAATAAGTTCTCTATTCATTTTTATTGTAACCTAAACTATTTCTAAATCACGTTCTCTATTCATTTTTATTGTAACCTAAACTATTTCTAAATCACCTCAGAGATTCCCTACATGACGTGTTGAAGGCAGTTTGTGCTCCATTGCTCAAATATAGAGAAAGATAGCTTATTTAAATAGCCTGTTGGAGATACTAATGTAAGTGCTTGCTATATGCTATCCATTACACTGACATTAATCGATTAGTAGCCAATTATTCTCCATATTTATTATCTATAAGAAGCAATGTAAACAAAAATATTCGTCTTGTACACTTACCACTGATCGAAGCATCGACAAGGACATGAATATTATGATAGATCGCCAAGTGCAATATGATAGAAGACCTGGCTTGGAAAAAATTGGTGATCATTTAGAAATGATGAGAAGCTAGTTGAAGATGCAATTCAAGGTTATTATGCATACTGCTTGAAAGAATTCTACCTCAAGAGACCTCCTCAAGGCACCCGTGTGTTTGAAATGCTATGCCTTTTGGGACCTTATGGTAAAGACATTTTTAGCTCTTCACTAGGCTTTTATTTGTCGTGGATATTTTGTGTTACTTGGTGTTGGTTTGTTTTGGGCTTTATGTATTGTTCGGAGGTTTAGTTGCCGTCGTCCTGTGACTGTGAATCGTCCTTTTGGATCTGTATTCTCCAACTTGAGTCCAACTTTTTCTATACGTAAGCTTTTCTATCCGTGTGTTTTTTTAATTAAAAAATGAAACTAATAACAAGGAGCCGCCGCATTCGCTACAGAGAAGGCATGTCGGTTTAGAACAACAACAATAATATAACACAGAATGACAGAATGGCCTGAGCTTATTTCCTGTTTTTCTTCAAAAAAAAATATTAAAAAAAGGGCGTCCCTATACGGCTAGACCATGAAAACCACGCGTAGTAGCGGAATAAACAACCTTCGCCGACGTCCCTGCGTTTTATTTCGTATCCTAGAAAACTCGCGTAAGTACGTACTGCATTTGCAGTTGCAGATCCAGCCGCATTTTTCGTACTTGGTTATTCACAGAGATGTGCATATGTTTCAGCAGCCCTGTTTTTTTTTAGACGCGGAGAGATCTTCCAAAATCCGGTGTCCAGGACAGGCGGGATCGGAGCACTGAATGTTGAGCGAGGGCAGTTTGACGATCGCGGAGTGCCCTCATTTATTCAATTCATTTCTTCTGCGTACGCATTTGCCCAAGACGGCAAACGCCAAGTCCGGCTTTGCCTTCTTATTCAAATCAGGACAGGTTTCTTACAGGATAAGTTGCATGATTGATTGCCTGATTGGTCACTATCTTCAGTTTCGTCTAGCTAGATTATTACTATTGTCCTCTAGAGTTTTTTTTAGATATACGAACGGTTTACATATGGAAGTTGTGATAAAAAAATATAGGCCGATAAATAAAATTGGGAGTTCCCTAAAGAAAAGAACTAAGAGGTGGCTTAGGAACTATAGACCTTGCGACTCCAAATGCTTACTTGTTAAGTAGTCACTCTTTAAATAAATTAATAAATGAAGATAGGGGTGGCAAAAACTTTTTAGAAATAAGTACTTAATAAAAAAACAAAATTTTAGAGGAAACACATTGGAAACCAAGAGATTCACACTTTCAGTCAGATCTTACAAAGGTCAAAGATCGTTTTCTATATTTATCTTCTTTTATTTTACACAATGGGTTCCTGTTAGGTTTTGAAAGGACAATTGGTTTGGAAACTTGGCTCTCAAAGAATAATACATAACTTTATACAATATACCACAAGAAAAAGTATTACAATGGCTCAGGTTTTTAATTCTACACCACTTAATTTGACTTTCCACAGGGCACTAGTTGGTGATAAGCTAGCCAAGTGGAATGAATTGGTATTAGGAATAGCGTTTGTGCAACTGGATGACCACCAACAACCAAGGTTCCTCAGTTCAATCCATCTATACTTAGAACCAGCTTGTTGTGATGCCTCTAACTAAAGCAGTTTGAAAGTTAAAATTACCTCTTAAAACTAATATCTTCATTTGGTTCTTTCTTAAGGGCATAATTTTAACTAAAGATAAAATTGTAAAGCGTAATGGGAGAGGTGATGAGAGTTGTTTCTTTTGCAACACAAAAGAAACTACTCAACATTTTCTTGATTGCCATGTAATGCACTTTATTTGGAGGGTGTTTGAAACTGTCGCTTACGTCCACCAACAAGCCCTACTGATTCTTTTGATCCTTGGCCTCGGGCCTCAACAAGTAGATCACAACTTACACTTTCAAGTTTGTGTAGGAGCAAGCGCAATGAAATGATTTGGTTTTGACAAAAAGATACAATCTTCTTATTTACGGGTTATTTTAAAGGATGATATTCATTATTGGACACGTTTCCGGTCCATCATACAAAAAAAAAAAAACATAACCCGCCAATGTTTTTCTTGAATAAAACATAACCCACCAATGTTATTAAAGTGAGCAAGTCGTATCTTGAAGACAATAGCAATAAAGATATTTGTTGCTATTAATTTATGCTGGATTTACATTTACTTGTACCAGAGTTATATATGGTGAGTATTTCAGTGTAATTAATTTCTAGGTATAATTGATATAAATAAAATTCGATGTGGGAAATGATATTTCATCACCTTATTCTTACAACAACTTTAATGTGAGGTAGAACTCTTCTAAAACACTCAAATTTTTTTCTTATAACATACTCATAAAATTCAAATGTAGGTAGGAAGGACTTTTTCACCGCTATAATATAGTAGTAAAATTGTTTTTTATAACATACGTGGCATTCTTTTCTTAAGATAAATTTAGTACACTAACTAAATGGTTAATGTCAAGAATTGTGGGCTCATTCCAAGACACTCAAAAGGATAGAGTGCTCACGTGCATGAGTGTAGTGTGTCCGTGATGTGTTTCAAAATATATATATATATATATATATATATATATATATATATATATATATATATATATATATATAGAGAGAGAGAGAGAGAGAGAGAGAGAGAGAGAGAGAGAGAGAGAGAACTCGTGCAGCTCATGCCGATCGCCTCACCCCTCTGAAAAAGATCAATAAAGCAGTGGGACGAACAAAAGGAGCCTTTCTATTTGGAGCAGGGAAATGAAAGGTCATGGGTTTTAGGCACCCCGATTTCCATCCAGTGAGGTAGTACTACCAACTCCTAGTAGCATCTGCATGCATCCGGTTTGCAGAACTGAGCTAGGCATTTAGGTGGGAAGTGGCCAGACCCATTCCGTTTCTTCGATTGCGAGCCACTGCCAACAAAACAGAAATCCAATCTCTCTCTCTCTGAACAAATAAACTGTTGTCAACTTGATTAAACCAAACAAACTCTTACCATTGTCATCACCGGGTTGCCCATGCATGCGCCTATGAGAAGAGAGACTGTTCCATAAATAGAAAGTGTTAATACAAGTATAAGTGGATAATGCCCACATCCCCTAATAGTATCCGTATATTCCATGATCATTATAACAAAGTTGGTTACACATCATAAATATTAGTATTTTTGTTTATACATTTGGTAAAATTTGGAAAACTTTGACCCCTAGGTAAGCGAGATGTGCGCTTATTTTGGAACGGATGGAGTAAGTCCTAGTCCATAGCCCATATAAAAAAAAACTTAATTGTTTAGCTACAATCTTGTGGTAGAACCGTCTAAAATAATTCACTTTCGAAGGTGCTTGTCTTCCATTAGACGCTAAACACCCTAAGAGTGAGCTAATTTAAATAGTTCTATCGAGCACACCCCATGGAAGAATTCGAAAATCCACATTTTTCAACAGGATCATAAATGGGAGAATAAAGCTTACAACATTTTAGTCATTTCTTACATCACTTTCCATGCAACATCAGAGTATAATATTTATTGTTTATAACAACAGAATATAACCATGTTATCAGAGTTTTAGCGAAAATAAAATCATTTAATGACAAGTTAAACATTAACACAATGATCCGTTATATATATCATAACAGGTTATAAGTTTTTCCATTGTAAAATATTTTAGGTCAAAGTTTTAAGTAAACTCTGAAAGCATCTAGGCCCCTAGTTGGGTTTCGGTGATTAATGACGACATGAGATTACTATGACTAACGTGTGTTTTGCAGAGGCAATTTAAGTTAGGTCATGGTAATGGAAATTAATTGGGCAATCATGGTTGTCATGCCCCTGACGATGAAAATCGTTTCGGTTTTCAAAGGATGGACGACAAGGTTAAGGACGAACTAGTTCTAAGTGTCGTTTG
Organism: Miscanthus floridulus; assembly: GCF_019320115.1. Classification (NCBI taxonomy): domain Eukaryota; kingdom Viridiplantae; phylum Streptophyta; class Magnoliopsida; order Poales; family Poaceae; genus Miscanthus; species Miscanthus floridulus. The sequence continues at coordinate 50,149 of NW_027097371.1, forward strand.
GTGTTTGAGAGACACTTAGAGTAGTTTAGGACTTTATTTTTCCTTTGGCCGTACTATTAAGGGGGGTATGGACTAGTAGCTTAACCTAGGTGAGTCTAGTGGGTTAGGTGTAGTGCACACTTGTCAAACCTAGCACTAGGTAGCTTAGGAATAGCCCTAAGATCAATTGGAGTCAACTTCATTCACATAGGATTTTGAGTTGGAAGTGAATGGAGGGTCAAATGACTAACCGAACGGTGGTCTGGTTGTGATCAGACGCTGGAGGGTGAGTCCGGTCAATTTATTTGATCAACTATAGTCATTAGGTACTGACCGGACGTTGGTCTGATTGTGATTGGACACTGAGGTGCCTGCGTCCGGTCGACTCTAGAGAGTTTTGAGAGAGGCTTTTTCATGACCGGACACGTCTGGTGTGTGCTGACTAGACGCTGGTCAGAGTTCGGTCAATCAACTGTAGTCGTCTAGTACTGACCGGACGCTGAGTGGAGGAGCACCGGACGCTGGGGTGCCTACGTCCGGTCGACTCCAGTAAGGTTCTAGAACATGTTTTTCTTGACTGGACACGTCCGGTTGATGCTGACCGGACGCTGGTCAGAGTTCGGTCAAAACTTAATGGCTCTCTCTGACACAGTGGCGGGTATAACTGACCGGAGCGTCTGGTCACCCCGCAGAGTGGTGACTCAGCCTCCAAACATTATGTTTTGATTGAGGAGGTATAAATACTTACTCCACTCGTCCAAGGGAGGCCTCTTGCCCATTGAAAGGTCCTAATGGCTAGAGGGGGATGAATAGCCTATTAAAAATTTCTACAACAACACTTAACAAACTGGTTAGACAATTATGAGGCGAAGCGAGTGTTGCGATAGCCTACTAAAAATGCAAGCCACCTATCACAATTCTAGTTTAGATAATATCTATCCACACAATAGCGATGACACTACCCTAAGTTAGTGTGCTCTCAAAAGCTAACTAAAGAGCCACACCAATCAAGCAATTAAGCTCTCACAACTAGGTACACTAAAGAGTTTGACAACTAGTTTGTGGTAAGGTAAAAAGAGTAAGCAAGATAGTTATACCACCGTGTAGATGAATGAGCCAATCAATCACAAGGATGAATAACAATGAAGACCAATCACCTCGGAATCAATGATGAACACAATGATTTTTTACCGAGGTTCACTTGCTTGCCGGCAAGCTAGTCCTCGTTGTGGCGATTCACTCACTTGGAGGTTCACGCGCTAATTGGCTTCACACACCAAACCCTCAATAGGGTGCCGCACAACCAACATAAGATGAGGATCACATAAGCCACGAGCAATCCACTAGAGTACCTTTTGGCTCTCCACCGGAGAAAGGTCAAGAACCCCTCACAATCACCACGATCGAAGCCGAAGACAATCACCACCCTTCGCTCGACGATCCTCGCTGCTCCAAGCCGTCTAGGTGGCGGCAACCACCAAGAGTAACAAGCGAATCCCGCAGTGAAACACGAACACCAAATGCCTCTAGATGCAAACACTCAAGCAATGCACTTGGATTATCTCCCAATCTAACAAAGATGATGAATCAATGATGGAGATGAGTGGGAGGGCTTTGGCTAAGATCACAAGGTTGCTATGTCAATGAAAATGGCCAAGAGGATGAGCTTAAGCCGGCTATGGGGCTTAAATAGAAGCCCCCACAAAATAGAGCCATTATACTCCTTCACTGGGCACAACTCGGGGTGACCGGACGCTCTGGTCGGATCAATCGAACGCTAGCCCTCAGCGTCCAGTCACGTGATACACGCCACGTGTCCCCTCTCTTTGAATACTGTTTGCCCAATCTCAATGGTCAACAGTCGATCAGACGCTGCGGCATAAGTGACCAGACGCTGAGCCTCCAGCGTCCAGTCGTTTTCAGTAAGGTTCCAGAAACAAATTTCTTTGACCGGACACACCCAGCGTCCGGTCACTTGGCGACTCCTCTGTGCATGACCATGTCAGTGTGACCAGACGTAGCTAGCCAGCATCCGGTCGATGACCGACGCTGCGCTTCTTCAGCTGCTACTGACCGGACACGCTTGTCCTACAGAGACCAGCGTCCGGTCACTTATAGTGACCTCTGTCTTTTCTGTCTAGGGCACCGGTGGCACCGTCGGACTGTCCGCTGGTGAAGTTCCTAACCCTTGCTCAAATGTGCCAACCACCAAGTGTATCACCTTGTGCACATGTGTTAGCATATTTTCACAAGCATTTTCAAGGGTGTTAGCACTCCACTAGATCCTAAATACATATGCAATGAGTTAGAGCTTCTAGTGGCACTTTGATAACCGCATTTTGATACGAGTTCCACCCCTCTTAATAGTACGGCTATCAAACCTAAATGTGATCACACTCTCTAAGTGTCTTGATCACCAAAATAAAATAGCTCCTACCATTTATACCTTTGCCTTGAGCCTTTTGTTTTTCTCTTTCTTCTTTTCAAGTCCAAGCACTTGATCATCACCATGGCATCACCATCATCATGTCATGATCTTCATTTGCTTCACCACTTGGAATGTGCTACCTATGTCATGATCACTTGATAAACTAGGTTAGCACTTAGGGTTTCATCAATTCACCAAAACCAAACTAGAGCTTTCACCCATATGTTCAGCTAAGAAACACCTTTAGAATGCAAGGGAGAGCAAGAGCCTACCGAGGTGATTGAGATTTGAGAATCCAAGATTAAGGACCTCATTAGTGAATAGAGAGTAGCAAGTGTGCTTCCACCTTTCTCATTAGGCTTGTCTTAGTCAAGTGAGAGTTTATGCTTGTTACTCTTGGTGATCGCCACCACCTAGACGGTTTGGTGGTGATTGGGAGCTTGGTGATCATCCGGCGGAGCTTGTGGATGACCCAAGTCATGTTGTGAGCGGTTGTGGGCAATTCACTATGACGGAGTGTCAAAGAATCAGCCCATAGAGAGCACTTGATCCTTAAGCGGATCAAAGAGGAGCTACACCCTTGCGTAGGTGCTCCAACGAGGACTAGTGGGGAGTGGTGACTCTCCGATACCTCAGGAAAACATCACCGTGTTTCTTTCCCTCTCTTTACTTTGACAATTTACATTTGAGTAATTCATTTCATGTCTTTGCATTCCTGTCACCTGCAATAGGGTAGAACAAACTATGAGTACTCAATTATACTCCGCAAGACTTACCCATCAGGAGGAAAGAAAAGATTCCAAGGATATGCAAGGCTATCTGGCTTGTGGTTTTATTACATCTGTAGGAAGCATCACTAAGCGTGCATCCTTATATTCAATTTCATTAGTAGTCATCATTAGTTCATTAACTAACCATTCTATGTAAGCACATATGCTACTTTCAAGCAGGTGGTAAGCAATTAGAACCATTTTACCATCTTTCATATTCCAGTTCTTACTACGATGCTAGATTGCAGTCAAGCCGTACCGTATCACACGGTGATTTGTGAACCAATGTATCCTAGCTGGGTACCCTGAAACACACGTCCCGCTTGTACCCTAGGCACAAGCAGACCAACCCACCACTCTCCTGTCAAGGGGTCCAGGTCCCCATCCAAACTTGGACTCCAAGCCCCCACACTTGAGTCTTAGACTCAGTATGGTGCTTAGATCTCCACCATCCCTGCCTCTAATCAGTCAATCTGGAAAGAGCCAGAACCCACGATAAGAGAGCAACAAGCCTTTCCATCCCCATAAGCAAGTATGTGCACATGTGAAAGCATCTAGGCCCCTAGTTGGATTTCGGTGATTAATGACAATACAAGATTACTATGACTAACGTGTGTTTTGCAAAGGAAATTAAGTTAGGTCACGGTAATGGAGATTGATTGGGCAATCGAGGTGGCCATGCCCCTATGATGGAAATTATTTTGGTTTTCAAAGGATGGACGACAAGGTTAAGGATGACTAGTTCTAAGTGTCGATTGGAGTTGGAGAGACACTTAGAGTAGTTTAGGACTTTGTTTTTCCTTTGGCCATACTATTAAGGGGGTATAGACGGGTAGCTTGACCTAGGTGAGTCTAGTGAGTTAGGTGTGGTGCACACTTGTTAAAACTAGCACTAGGTAGCTCCTATGAATGCCTAAGATCCTTTGGAGCAAACTTCATTCACATATGATCGAGAGTTGGAAGTGAATGGAGGGTCAAATGCTGACCGGACACTGGCTCCGGTGCGACCGGACGCTGGCCGCTGGGTCCAGTCAGTTCATTTGACCAAGGTGATTGCGTTTGGTGCGACCAGACACTGGAGTGGTCAAGTGACCGGACGCTGGGAGACAGCGTCCGGTCGACTCTAGTAAGGTTCTAGAGAAGGGAATCTGTGACCAGACGTGTCCGGTCAGTACTGACCGGACCCTAGGGGTTCAGCGTTCGGTCGAGTACAGTAAGCATCCAATAAGGGTTTAATGCGACCGAACGCGTCCGGTCAGTGATGATCAGACTCTGCCAGCGTTCGGTCAACACATATTCACTGGTTTGTGGGTTGAACTAACTGGAGCATCCGGTCAACATGACCGGAGCGTCCGGTCACCCCGTAGAAGCTCATAACGGTTTGTTTTTTAGGCTGCCTTATAAATAGAAGCTCCACTCGTGTGTGGAGTTACTTTTGCTCATTCCAACAGCTGAGAAACACATTTGTGAGTGCTAAGAAGAGCAAGGTCCTAGTGAGGTGATTGAGATTTGAGAATCCAAGAGAGTAGCCTCATTAGTGAATCAAGAGTAGCAAAGTGTGCATACATCTTCTCATTAGGCTTCGCGTGGTCAAGTGAGAGTTCGTGCTTGTTACTCTTGGTGATCACCATCACCTAGATGGCTTGGTGGTGATTGGGAGCTTGGTGATCACCCGACGGAGCTTGTGGGTGACCCAACTCAAGTTGTGAGCGGCTTTGGGTGATTTGCCACGACGGAGTGTTGAAGAATCAACCCGTAGAGAGCACTTGATCCTTGCACGGATCAAGGGGGAGCTACACCCTTGCGCAGGTGCTCCAACGAGGACTAGTGGGGAGTGGCGACTCTCCAATACCTCAGCAAAACATCGCCGCGTTCCTCTCTCTCTATTTACTTTGAGCATTTACTTTGAGCAATTAAATACTTGTCTTTACATTCATAGAATTGTCATGCTAGAGTAAAGTTTAGAACATAGGTTGCAAGTTCGTTGTGCGTTAGATCAATAGAAACACTTTTCTAGGCACAAGGGGTTAATTGGGCTAACCGTAGGATTTGATTATTGCAAGAAAATTTAGAATTAGCCCAATTCACCCTCCCTCTTGGGCATCTTGATCCTTTCAATTGGTATCAGAGCCTCGTGCTCATGTTTTTAAGCTTAACCGCTTAGAGCAAGATGTCTCACGGGGATGGACCTCCTCCTATCTTTGAGGAAGATGACTTTCCATATTGGAAAATCCGCATGGAGGCGTACTTAAAAGCTCTAGACATTGGTATTCTTAGAGCCGCCTCACAAGGCTTCCCAAAACCTCAGGATGCTACTAACCTACAAGGCGATGAGGTTAATTATGAAAACTGGAATGCAAAGGCTTGCAACACCATCTTTAGAGGCCTTTGCAAAGATGTGTTCAACCGTGTAAGGAACCACAAAGACGCCGATGCACTATGGTCGGATGTTTGTGCGCTCCATGAGGGAACCAAGAGTGAGCATGAGGAACGCTATCATCTTGTGATTAAAAAGCTAAATTCATTTGAGATGCTTCCCAAAGAATGTGCTAATGAGATGTATTCACGTTTGAATGTTCTTGTAGAGGAAGTCAATGGGCTTGGACTTACTCAAATATCACCATCTAATGTTGTGAGAAAGATCTTGAGTGTCCTTCCCATTGACAAATATGGGCATATTGTGACCGTGCTACACCAAGGTGATCTTTCCATCGCTACACCGACATAAATCTTGGGAAAGATCAATGCTCATGAGATGTACATGCACATCACGCCATAAGATGGCTCATCCTCTACCAAGAAGAAAGAGAAGGACCTAGCATTTAAAGCTAGCCAAGACAAGGGCAAAGCAAGACTTGAGTATGAGAGCTCAAGTGATGAAGAAGATGAAGATGAAAACCTTGCTCTCATGGTGAAGAAAGCCACCAAGATGCTAAAGAAGCTAAACAAGAGTGGCATCAAGTTCGACGGCAAGAAGAAGAAGTTCTTCACAAGCTCTAGAAGAAAGCCAATCTTCGAAATGGATTGCTTCAATTGTGGTGAACTTGGTCATCTAGCATATCAATGCCCCAAGCCCAAGAAAGACAAGTTCAAGAACAAGAACAAGGGCAAGAAAGATGACTCAAGTAATGAAGATGAAGATGAGAAGAAGAAGAACAAGTCATACAAGAAGAGAGATGGCAAAAAGAGGGACTTCCACAAGAAGAAGAGTGGTAAGGCCTACATCATCGGTGATTGGCTCACGGACATTGATTCATCTAGTGGATCATCCGATGATGATAGTGACAATGAGAAGGTGGCCGCCATTGCTATTGATCTTCCATCTTCATCATCACCATCGCCATCATCTTCTACACACCTATGCCTTATGACCAAGGGTGAACGCAAGGTAACTAATAATGATGATAGTAGTGATGATGAGCAAGCTAGCGATGATGATAGTGATAGCGATGATGATGATTCACCTTCATATGATGATCTTGTCAAAATACTAAGAAAATACACTAAGATCATTAGAAAGAGTAGAGCTAAAAATGAAAAGCTTGATGCTAAAAACGATTCACTCTTAGCAAAGTGCGATACATTGGAAAAGGCTAATAATGAGCTTAGAGAAACTAATGATGCTATATCATTCAAACTCAAGGAGCTCAAATCTTCTAAGAAAGAGCTTAAAGATAAACATGATAAACTTGAGTGGGTGCACAATGAGCTCATCACTAGCCACAACAAGTTAAAAGATGAGTATACAACTCTTAAGATCAATCATGATACTCTTATTATTGCTCAAGAATTTTTACCAAATGAGCCACATGATGCTACTAACCATGTTGTTAAGATTGATATAGCTACATCATGTGATGATTTGATTGATGAGAGCATTGAGCAAGGATCTAGTGGCAAAGGCAAGCAAGTGGTTGAGTGCAATGACTATGATGAATATGTCAAGCTCAAGAACACAATTGAAAAGCTCATGAAAGATCTTGAAGAAATGAAAAGTCACAACACCATTGTGCTAGAAACACTTGATCATGACAAAGAGTTGATCCTTGAGAATAAGAAGCTCAAAGAAGAAAACAAGAAGCTCAAGGAAGAGAAGAAAGATGATGCTCTAAAGGAAGAAAATAAGAAGCTCAAGTTGGAGAAAGAGCATCTCAAGATTGGGTTGAGCAAGTTTGCTAGAGGCAAGCACCTCCAAAGTGAGCTACTCATGAACACCATCATGAAGATGGATAGAAGTGGCATTGGATATATGGCAAGTGTAGAGAAGAAGGCTCAAGTTCAACAACAACAATCAAAGCCAAAGCCAAAGCCAAAGAGATATTTTGAGTGTAGACAAGAAGGCCACTTTGCTCATGAGTGTCAAACTCCACCGCCACAACCCTTGCCCAAGTATGCTAGACCCTTTGCCTTCAATGCTCATTACATACTTAGAAAGGACTCTAGTGGGAAGATGAAAGTCATGTTCTTAGGACCCCCTAACAAAAATAGGCCTAAGAAGATTTGGGTGGCTAAGTCACTTGTTGAGAAGGTGAAGGGCCCTCAACAAGTTTGGATTCCTAAAGCTTGAATCTCTTGTGTGTAGGTGAACTACAAGACCAGTGGAAGTCATTGGGTTATTGATAGTGGTTGCACTCAACATATGACCGGTGATCCTCGTATGTTCACCTCACTAGATGAAGAGGTAGATGGACAAGAGAAAATAACATTTGGAGACAATTCAAAGGGCAAGGTTAAAGGATTGGGCAAAGTGGCAATATCAAATGATCATTCCATCTCCAATGTGCTATATGTTGCCTCATTGAGCTTCAACTTGCTATCCGTTGGACAATTGTGTGATCTTGGCTTCCAATGCTTGTTCACCGAGAAGGAGGTTGTTGTATCCAAGGTAGATAATAATCAAGTGATATTCAATGGATTTAGATACAACAACTTATATCTAGTGGACTTCACCTCTAAAGATGCAAATTTGAAGACTTGCCTATTTACCAAAACAACACTTGGGTGGCTATGGCATAGAAGACTTGCTCATGTTGGTATGGATTCACTCAAGAAGCTTATGAAGAATGATTTGATGAGAGGGTTGAAGGATGTGAAGTTTGAAAAGGACAAGCTTTGTAGTGCATGTCAAGCCGGCAAGCAAGTTGCAAATACTCATCCAACCAAAGCTTTCATGTCAACCACAAGAGTGCTAGAACTCCTACACATGGATTTATTTGGATCAACAACATACAAGAGTTTGGGAGGGAATCTCTATTGTCTTATGATTGTTGATGACTATTCAAGGTATACATGGGTATTCTTCCTTCATGACAAATCCAAAGTTGCATCTTGCTTCAAGAAGTTTGCCAAGAGAGCTCAAAATAAATTTGAAGTGAAGCTCAAGAAGATAAGAAGTGACAATGGAAAAGAATTTAACAACATAAACATTGAAGCTTATTGTGATAAAGTTGGGATCAAACATGAAGTCTCCGCAACTTATACTCCTCAACAAAATAGTGTAGTTGAGAGGAAGAACCGGACATTGATCACTCTTGCAAGAACTATGCTAGATGAGTACAACACCCCCAAAGCTCTATGGGCGGAAGCAATCAACACCGCATGCTATGCATCCAACCGCCTATTTCTTCAAAAGTTCCTTGGCAAGACACCTTATGAGTTGCTCAATGAGAAGAAGCCGGACGTCTCCTTCTTTAGGGTGTTTGGTTGCAAATGCTACATCTACAAGAAGCGGCAACACCTAGGGAAGTTCTAAAGACATTGTGATATTGATTTTCTTATTGGTTACTCATCAAAGTCCAAAGCATATAGAGTATTTAATCATGCCACCGGCTTGGTTGAAGAAACATATGATATGGAATTTGATGAATCTAATGGCTCCCAAGGAGCACATGAGAATCTTGATGATGTAGGTGATGAACCATTGAGGGAGGCTATGAAGAATATTCTAGTGGGAGACATCAAGCCAAAAGAAGATGATGTACAAGTCATTGATCAACCTTCTTCATCAAGTGTGCCACAAGATGGTGAAAAAGATAGGAGAGTAGAAAATGAAGATACTCATATCTCCTATGAGCAAATGGTTGTACAAGCACAAGATGTTGATGCTCTACAGCCTCCTCCTCAAGTGGTCAATAGAAGAAAATACACCTCTCCTACAAGATCATCCACAAGATCTCATCATAGGGAGTCCATCAAAAGGTGTAATGACTCAATCTCAAAAACTTACTTTATTTATTGCTCATCACTCTTTTGTCTCTTACTATGAGCCTACCAAAGTAGAAGAAGCTCTTAAAGATCTGGATTGGATCAATGCCATGCATGAAGAGTTGAATAACTTCACTCGCAATGAAGTTTAGACTCTTGAAGAGCGACCAAAAGGTGCAAGAGTCATTGGAACAAAGTGGGTGTTCCACAACAAGCAAGATGATCAAGGTGTTGTTGTGAGGAACAAGGCAAGACTAGTTGCAAAGGGGTTCTCTCAAGTTGAAGGTTTGGATTTTGGAGAGACCTTTGCACCTATTGCAAGATTAGAAGCCATCCGTATCCTTCTTGCATATGCATCACATCATGAAATGAAACTATATCAAATGTATGTGAAAAGTGCATTTTTAAATGGCTTTATTAATGAACTAGTCTATGTTGATCAACCTCCTAGGTTTGAAGACCCTAGATATC
>NW_027097372.1:0-13229 GCF_019320115.1 Miscanthus floridulus
ACTGGACCTAGAGACCGGGAAGCTGATTCATGGCCCAAAACTCGAAAGAGCAACACAAAGATTATCTTATGCTCTACAAGCTAAAGCTATTGGTTCGTTTAGGCCCAATAGAGAGAAGGATGAACTGACGTATGCCATCGAGACTGCTGAACACAGTGGCCGAACAAGAGGTTTAGGACGAAACATTTCTTGGGAGCATGGTTTCCCTAACAACAGAGATACCTATAGAAGCCGACAGAGAAGGAAGGATGAGGAAGCAGCGCGGATCAGCAGGTTGGAGGAATATTCGTGAGTCACGGGAGGCGTTGCTTCAAGCACAAGAGCGCGAAAAAAACATGCAAGCTAGAATGCAGGACGAAATCATAAAGCAAGTGCAAATAGCAATGAGTGCCCAAAGGCAGGCATCAGATCTAGGAATCAACATTAATATTAGTCCTCCCTGATCAGTTGAAAAGCAGTTGCGCTTCCATGGAGTTGCCAAATCAAGATGACGCAATGCTATGTTTCCCTGTGGATGACATCACTGCATCGTTTACATCATGTGAGCTACATATTCTAAAAGAGAATGCCACAATCATGGTGGCTCTCGGTGTTTTTTCTCCTCTAGATCCTACCAATCACCAAGAATTCATAGGGCAATAATACCACCTGGATATGTTAGCGTCTCAGTGGATAGAGTTAACAAAGGTTTTAGTGATCTGGCTCTTGACATTCCAGAGGTGATGGGAAGAAGACTCTAGGAGAAGCAGAGAAGACATTCATACTATGGCGCAAGCGCTACATCCTTATTCCCGAGGGTCTCTAGTCCACCGCTGCTTCCTCAATTGCCAGACAATAGGTGCGGATAAAAGTGAACAAATTTTTTTTCACTAATTTTCTATTGACATGTATGATTAAAAATAACAATTTCTTATACCTAATTATTCTTTTTTGTACTCACACAGCAGGGTCTCCGCCAACCTAAGTTCAATTATCCAATCTCTAGATCATCATAGTGCTCCAGGAAATCAGGTGGCAATGCCGCCACCGCCGCCACCTCCAAGGAGGTCTCCAACGCCTCCAAGGAGGTCTCCAATGGCTTCCCCGCCTCACTTGATGACTAAGAAGAAGCCAGCTCCTAAGAGGTCCGCCCCGTAAATGAAGCCGTTGGCACACCAGCCGGCAAAGAAGAAAGCCTCATCTAATCCAGTTATTCCCCAAAAACTGTCTTACGAGAAAAGTGAAAAGGAATTAAATGCTGCAGTACAAAAAGATGTGGACAGTTTCTTCGGAAAAGTGAAAAAGCAATGAGAAGCGAGGGAGAACCCGGAGAAACCGTACTTCTACCTACCTCCAGATCTTCTAAGAAAGAAGGTGGACCAGAAAAAGCGGGAATCTCAAAAGACCCTGCCAAAATCGGACTACGACCGCTCTCTCACCAAGTCATTTGAGGCGGCGTAGAAAAAGACTAGACCAGGGAAAGGTGTTGCATAACTCGGACAACAATCGCAACAATCAGTCCCCCCTCTTGTCGTTCGTAATGAATATGGTTCGAACTTAGACTTAGACGTCGATTTTGAGGAGCTGGCTCGGTTTTACGAGGAAACTGGTGTGGACCTTGCCCAAGTGCTCGCTGAAGGACCATCTGCTCCGAAAGTGGATCCTTGGAAGAAATTTGAACATGGAAAGAGTCTATACAACCCTGAGGCCTTAGGTGAACTGGGTACGCAAATGTACCTGCTAAACAAGTGGTACATGGCGGTGTGTGAACGGGGAGAGGCCTTTGTTTCTGTCAGAGTTAGAAACCAACATTACTTCCATGGCGATGACGTTATATATGTCGAGTTTGTAGAATTACACCAACTATGCCACCTGGACTCTCTCGACAAAAGTCTCATTAGCTGCTATTGTCTGTAAGTGTGATTATTTTCTACTATTAAAGTGTATATATATAAAGCTACATGTATATATATAAATTATATATCCTCACACTATATTTTTATATATGCAGATATGAGATGACGGAACTCAAAAAGAGAAAGGATAATGATGTTGGTTTCATTGATCCAAATGTCGTATTCAAACACCCTAACCCCCCGCCTCAATAGAAAGCTGAACTCGAGAAAAATCTCATGAGGTTCTTAGTGAACCAACAAAACAAGAACATACTCTTCCCCTACAACTTCAAGTGAGTGTTAAATAATTAATGTCGATCATATGAACATTTGTTCAATTATTTGCTTAGTAGCTAAGCTATCTCCCATATATATATATATATATATATATGTATGTATGTATATGTTGACTCTAGTTAATGTCGATCATATTTGTGTATAAAAACATATGCAATAATCACTGGATATTGATGGTCATCGATATGGCCAATAGTCGGCTGAGCATCTTAGACTCGTTAAGAAAAGAGCAAACAGAGTACCAAGACATGATAGATATTATCCAAGGGTAATTTGGTCTCTCTAGCAACTATATATACCTCGATCTCTTAACTGCAACAATTATTAAAGGCTAAATTATTTTTTTATTTTATTGGGCGTAGTGTTTGGAAAAGTTTCATTGAGAAACAACACATGAAACATTGTAAAGCGCCACTGGATGTAATCGCACACAAAGTAAGTACTAGCTATATATATATATATATATATATATATATATATATATATATATATATATATATATATATATATATATATATATATATATATATATATATATATATATATATAATTCAATTAACACCATGCTTTCAATTCACCGGATCTTTTTCTCGTAAAAGTGGGTTCTGAGGCAAGAACAGGGAAACAACTACTGCGGATACTATATTTGCGAGTTCATCATGGCGTACGCAAAAAGAACTCCTGAAGAGATCCTCAAAGTACGTTATATAAATATATTCATATATTCACAATTTCTTATGTTGCTCATATATATAAGTAATCACGTGACCAACACATATATATATATTAATACTTTTTCTTTAACTTTTATTGAAGATTCTATGGTTGAAGGAAAAAGTCATACGACGTGACCAACTGAAAGCAATTCAAGAGACTATAGCAGGATTTCTTAATGACCAGGTCCTCAACCCCGTCGGCGAGTTCTACAATGACGTCAACGAAACATGGAAGCCAAACCAGATAGAGTGAATTTATTATCCCAAGGATATGATAGAATATACAATGCAAGCTTTATTTATAATATATATATATATATACATATATATATACATACATATTATATGTACATAAAATAACGTACAATATATGTATATGCATGTAATATATACGTTAGTTTCATACTTTAATTTGTACAAAATGTTCGAACATTATAAACGTGTAGAATACGTATATTACTAGCAGCGTAGAATGCGTATTTGAAAACCTATTCGAAAACCAAAACGAATCATCAATTGAAAATAGAAAAAAAACATTTAGTCCCGGTTGGTAATACCAACCGCCCCACGTAGACAAGCCGGGAAGCCTCTTTAGTCCTGGTCACCTTTAGTCCCGGGCGAGAAGCCGGGACTAAAGGAGGGGCCCTCTAATCCCGGATTCGTGCTCCCGGTTAAAAAACCGGGACTGAAGGGGTTTTCCAACCGGGAGTAAAGCCCGTTTCTATACCAGTGGTATATGCGATATGGTGCGTGTCCCGGATATCGATGCTTGCATTGCTCTCAATACTGCTAGCTTTTAATGACACTATAGCTCGTGATAGACGACACGGATCTCCCGTAATAGCAACAACAAAAATACAGAGAAACAACACACGTCGTACACGTCAAAGTATGCATGCATGTGCAGCAGCTCCTCTCTACTATATATATGTGTACGTAGCTACAAAATATTCGTGTGTGTGCGTGTGGAAGCAGTACAGCGTGTGCACACACACGTATGACGACGTACCAATGGCATCTGTATATATGTATGTGCGTACATAAATATGTGATCGATCTGCTAATTGCCAGTGCTAGCTAGGACGACGACAGGGAAATGACAAAAGTGTAAGTAGACTGACGCGCGCCTAGCTTATAATTGTGTCACTAATTGCAGGGCATATATGCAGCACGTACGTGCGATCCCGCGGCTCATGTACTCGATCTTCTGAGGTCTGAGTAGATCGGATGTCGGATCACCAAATTTTGAATCATGCGTGCATCATCATTCATCCATCGTACCACGCATGTAAAGTCAAGTCTCCCTGATTTCAAATGTCAAACAGAAATTGCCCGGCCGGTGATTGGTACCTTAATTACATAGATGGCTATTATGTATATCTATTTGTAAGGTTAAGAAAGGTAGAAGGTGAGCTAGCTAACCTCCTCTCCTCTTCTCATGCAGTACACAGGCTCGACCGGCCAGGCACCCACATGAGCAGTGTGGTGCCAACATAGATTTTGCAACTGAAGAAAAATGGTTGGACTGAGAAAGGGAGAAACAGAGATGAAAATGAGGGACAGACACAGAGAGAAAGTGATGTAAATCTCTCTCCGGTATACCTTGGTTCGTCACTCTCTCCCCCATCTGTTCGTCCCTCACTCTCTTACATTTCTTGGTTTGTCACTCTCTCCCGTTCGTCCCTCAATACGTTGGGAACAATTTGGAGTTGTAACTGGCATCAATCATGTTGTTTCTTGGGACTACCCGCCGAGTCCATGGGGCATCGTGACTCTACATCACTCTCTCTTCCATCCTTTTAACTTTTTAACCACACAACATATGCAAACACCAGCCATCTATTTAAGGTGAGCTAATCTACGGTCAATTGTCCATATGTGATTAATTAATCATCTAATGCTCATAGCATTTTCTATGGGTCTTGGAATTTATTTGATTTAGTTAAAAATAAGTTGGACCAAGTCCAATTAAATTCAATAATGATATAGCACTACTACGATACACATTTCTAAAGATGGTCACATTGGACGATTTCCTTCCCACCTCAGCCATAATGTCACTCTTAATGAAAATCTACAGAGGCGGGCACAGTGCCAGCCTCTAAAATTCACGAAAAAAATATCAACTCTACCCCGGCGGCCGCCGTCGTGCCATATCCGCAGAGGCACCATCGTGGTGCCATATCCACAGGGGCCGTTGCTGGTGAGGATAACATCACTGCCACTGGTGAACTTGAGAACGCTGGCCCCATCCACCGACCATGGCGCATCCCCTTCCTCACGTCCCCGCGTCCTCCTTCGAAAGGGCCGCCACCGATCGCATCTTGCACCGGACACCATCACATCTCGCACCGGACCCTTGCCCCACCACTGACCTGGCACCGGACCTTCACCTGACAAACAGTGGATCGAGGACGCACTACTACACAAATTCTTTTGCGCAGTGTTTACCAAATGCCCTCGGAGGCGGGCGGCCTGGTTGCCCGCCTCGGTTATTCGAGGCATGGTAGCCGGGCCAGCAACCGCCTCGATAAATCAGGCACAGCCCACTAGCCCAAGAGGCCCAGTTCCAAACACACACATATATAGTAGACTTAGGGTTTTCACTCCCAGACCGAGCACATCTCTCTTCCTCTCCTTCTCCCTCAGCTGAGAGCGGCGCGCACCCACTTCCTCTCCCTCTCCTACAGGCCTGCACCCTCTCTCTCTCCTCCTCCTATCTCCGAGCGACGCACGCTCCCAGGCCCCGCTCCCTCTCCCTCCCATTCGGTGCGGTGCAGGCTGCGCGCGGGGCAGCGGCAGTGGCTCACGGCGCGACGGCTGGCCCTCTTCTCCCTCTCCTCTGGTGCGGCGTGGCGGCGGCACGGCCCCCGGCCCTCTCCTCCCTCTCCACCGGCGACGGCGCCTCCTTCTCCTCCTCCGGCGACAGCGGCTCGCGGGGTCCGGATCTGGGCGGCGGCGCGGCCCCCGGCCACCTCCTTCCTCTCCTCCGGCGGATCAAGGGCGAGCATGCTGATCCAGCGAGGAGAGGAGGCGGCACGTGTGAATCCATCAACGAGCGGGCTCAATAGCGGTGATACGATCACCGGCGGCAGATCTAGGTGCGGGGCATGCGGATCCGGCAGCGGGGCGTGTGGATCCGACGAGGAGCGGAGGCGGCACGTGCGGATCCTGCGATGGCATCTAGATCCAGCTAGCGGCGGTGGTGGCGTGGTGCTGCTACGAGCAGCCCAGGTCTTGGCCCAGACCCAACCGGGTCTGGGCTTTCTTTTGTTTTTTATTTTGACTAACCAAGGCGGGCATTTGAACCGTCTCGAAAAAGATCTATTTACCGTGATCTTTCCTCCGTGGCGGTTGCGATGTCCGCCTCGGTTAATCACTATTGCCCGCCTTGGAAAAGTTTTTCTGTAGTAGTGACGATTAGGAGACAAGAGATTGAGAGGAGTGGAGAGAGAGATTGAGGGAGCGCACCTGCTTCCATGGGGAGAGAAGAGGTGGGCGGTCGATGACCACCAGCGTGACCATGAGCACAGGCTCGGCTAGATCCACGATGAGGAGGCGCCTAGCTAGATTTCACTCGCCATGGAGAGAGGAGAGGTGTGCGACATTCGTGGGGAGATCGAGAAGAGGTGGGCGGCGATGGCGGGATGAGGGTTGTGGGAACAAAGAACAGAGGATAGGGAAGTGGCAGTTGGGCCTGGGTCAGGGTTTGTTATATGGAGCATACTTTAGTTCGGCTTTTTTCAGAGACAGGCCTCTTTGAAAGCATCTAGGCCCCTAGTTGGGTTTCGGTGATTAATGACAATACAAGATTACTATGACTAACATGTGTTTTGCAGAGGCAATTTAAGTTAGGTCATGGTAATGGAGATCAATTGGGCAATCGAGGTGGTCATGCCCCTACGATGAAAATCGTTTCGGTTTCAAAGGATGGACGACAAGGTTAAGGATGACTAGTTCTAAGTGTCGATTGGAGTTGGAGAGACACTTAGAGTAGTTTAGGACTTTGTTTTTCCTTTGGCCGTACTATTAAGGGGGGTATGGACGGGTAGCTTGACCTAGGTGAGTCTAGTGAGTTAGGTGTGGTGCACACTTGTTAAAACTAGCGCTAGGTAGCTCCTATATATGCCTAAGATCCTTTGGAGCAAACTTCATTCACATATGATCGAGAGTTGGAAGTGAATGGAGGGTCAAGTACTAATCGGACGCTGGCTCCGGTGCGATCGGACGATGGCCGCAGGGTCCGGTCAGTTCATTTGACCAAGGAGATTGCGTCTGGCGCGACCGGATGCTGAGTGGTCAAGTTACCGGACACTGAGGTCCAGCGTCCGATCGACTCCAATAAGGTTCCAGAAGAGAAAATCTACGACCGAAGGCGTCCGGTCAGTACTGACTGGACCCTGGGGGTTCAGCATCCGGTCGAGTATAGTAAGGTTCCAGTGAGGGTTAAATGCGACCGGACACGTCCGGTCAGTGATGATCGGACGCTACCAGCGTCCGGTCAACACTTAATCACTGGTGTGTGGATTGAACTGACCGGAGCGTCCGGTCAACATGACCGGAGCGTCCGGTCACCCCGCAGAGGCACTTAACGGTTCGTTTTTCAGCCCATGTTATAAATAGAAGCTCCACTCATGTGTGGAGTGACTTTTGCTCATTCCAACAGCTAAGAAACGCGTTTGTGAGTGCCAAGAAGAGCAAGGTCCTAGTGAGGTGATTAAGATTTGAGAATCCAAGAGAGTAGCCTCATTAGTGAATCAAGAGTAGGAAAGTGTGCATCCACCGTTCTCATTAGGCTTCGCGTGGTCAAGTGAGAGTTCGTGCTTGTTACTCTTGGTGATCGCCATCACCTAGACGGCTTGGTGGTGATTGGGAGCTTGGTGATCACCCGGCGGGGTGATGATTGGGAGCTTGGTGATCACCCGGCGGAGCTTGTGGGTGACCCAACTCAAATTGTGAGCGGTTGTGGGTGATTCACCACGACGGAGTGTCGAAGAATCAACCTGTAGAGAGCACTTGATCCTTGCGCGGATCAAGGGGGAGCTACACCCTTGCGTGGGTGCTCCAACGAGGACTAGTGGGGAGTGGTGACTCTCCGATACCTCGGCAAAACATCGCCGTGTTTCTCTCTCTCAATTTACTTTGAGCATTTACTTTGAGCAATTCAATACTTGTTTTTACATTCATAGAATTGCCATGCTAGAGTAAGTTTAGAACATAGGTTGCAAGTCCTTTGTGTGTTAGATTAATAGAAACACTTTTCTAGGCACAAGGGGTTAATTGGGCTAACCGTAGGATTTAATTATTGCAAGAAGATTTAGAATTAGCCCAATTCACCCCCCCTCTTGGGCATCTTGATCCTTTCAATTGGTATCAGAGCCTTGTGCTCATGTTTTTAAGCTTAATCACTTAGAGCAAGATGTCTCACGGGGATGGACCTCCTTCTATCTTTGAGGGAGATGACTTTCTATATTAGAAAATCTGCATGGAGGCGTACTTAGAAGCTCTAGACGTTGGTATACTTAGAGCCGCCTCACAAGGCTTCCCAAAACCTCGGGATGCTACACACTTACAAGGCGATGAGGTTAATTATGAAAAGTGGAATGCAAAGGCTTAAAACACCATCTTTAGAGGCCTTTGCAAAGATATGCTCAACCGCGTAAGGAATCACAAAGACGCCCATGCACTATGGTCGGACGTTTGTACGCTCCATGAGGGAACCAAGAGTGAGCGTGAGGAACGCTATCATCTTGTAATTAAAAAGCTAAATTCATTTGAGATGCTTCCCAAAGAATGTGCTAATGAGACGTATTCACGTTTGAATGTTCTTGTAGAGGAAGTCAATGGGCTTGGACTTACTCAAATGTCACCATCCGACGTTGTGAGAAAGATCTTGAGTGTCCTCCCCATTTATAAATATGGGCATATTATGATCGTGCTACACCAAGGTGATCTTTCCACCGCTACACTGACACAAATCTTAGGAAAGATCAATGCTCATGAGATGTACATGCACATCACGCTATAAGATGGCTCATCCTCTACCAAGAAGAAAGAGAAGGACTTAGCATTCAAAGCTAGCTAAGAGAAGGGCAAAGCAAGACTTGAGTATGAGAGCTCAAGTGATGAAGAAGATGATGATGAAAATCTTGCTCTCATGGTGAGAAAAGCCGCCAAGATGCTAAAGAAGCTAAACAAGAGTGGCATCAAGTTTGACAGCAAGAAGAAGTTCTTCACAAGCTCTAGAAGGAAGCCAATGTCCAAAATGGATTGCTTGAATTGTGGTGAACTTGGTCATCTAGCACACCAACGTACAAAGCCCAAGAAAGACAAGTTCAAGAACAAGGTCAAGGGCAAGAAAGATGACTCAAGCAATGAAGAAGAAGAAGAGAAGAAGAAGAACAAGCCATACAAGAAGAGAGATGGCAAAAAGAGGGACTTCCATAAGAAGAAGAGTGGAAAGGCCTACATCGTCGGTGATTGGCTCATGGACATTGATTCATCTAGTGGATCATCCGATGATAATAGTGAAAATGAGATGGTGGCCACCATTGCTATTGATCTTTCATCTTCACCGCCACCATCGCCATCATCCTCTACACACCTATGCCTTATGGCCAAGGGTGAATGCAAGGTAACTAATAATGATGATAGTAGTGATGATGAGCAAGCTAGTGATGATGATAGCGATAGCGATGATGATGATTCACCTTCATATGATGATCTTGTCAAAATGCTAAGACAATACACTAAGATCATTAGAAAGAGTAGAGCTAAAAATGAAAAGCTTGATGCTAAAAATGATTCACTCTTAGCAAAATGCGATACATTGGAAAAGGCTAATGCTGAGCTTAAAGAGACAAATGATGCTATATCATCCAAACTCAAGGAGCTCAAATCTTCTAAGAAAGAGCTTAAAGATAAACATGATAAACTTGAGTGGGTGCACAATGAGCTCATCACTAGCCACAACAAGCTAAAAGATGAATATATAACTCTAAAGATCAATTATGATACTCTTGTTATTTCTCAAGAATTTTTACCAAATGAGCCACATGATGCTACTAACCATGTTGTTAAGATTGATATAGCTACATCATGTGATGATTTAATTGATGAAAGCATTGAGCAAGGATCTAGTGGCAAAGGCAAGATAGTGGTTGAGTGCAATGACTATGATGAATATGTCAAGCTCAAGAATGCAAATAAAAAGCTCATGAAAGATCTTGAAGAGATTAAAAGCTACAACACCATTGTGCTAGAAACTCTTGATCATGATGAAGAGTTGATCCTTGAGAATGAGAAGCTCAAAGAAGAGAACAAAAAGCTCAAGGAAGTGAAGAACAATGATGTTCTCAAGGAAGAGAACAAGAAGCTCAAGATGGAGAAAGAGCATCTCAAGATGGGATTGAGCAAGTTTGCAAGAGGCAAGCATCTCCAAAGTGAGCTACTCATGAACACCATCATGAAGATGGATAGAAGTGGCATTGGATATGTGGCGAGTGTAGAGAATAAGAAGGCTCAAGTTCAACAACAACAATCAAACCCAAAGCCAAAGCCAAAGAGATGTTTTGAGTGTGGACAAGAAGGCCACTTTGCTCATGAGTGCCAAACTCCACCGCCACAACCCTTGCCCAAGCATGCTAGACCCTTTGCCTTCAATGCTCACTACATGCTTAGAAAGGATTCTAGTGGAAAGATGAAAGTTATGTTCTTAGGACCCCCTAACAAGAATAGGCCTAAGAAGATTTGGGTGGCAAAGTCACTTGTTGAGAAGGTGAAGGGCCCTCAACAAGTTTGGAATCCTAAAGCTTGAATCTCTTGTGTGTAGGTGAACTACAAGACCGGTGGAAGTCATTGGGTTATTGATAGTGGTTGCACTCAACATATGACCGGTGATCATCGTATGTTCACCTCACTAGATGAAGAGGTAGATGGACAAGAGAGAATAACATTTGGAGATAACTCAAAGGGCAAGGTTAAAGGATTAGGCAAAGTGGCAATATCAAATGATCATTTCATCTCCAATGTGTTTTATGTTGCTTCATTGAGCTTCAACTTGCTATCCATTGGACAATTTTGTGATCTTGGCTTCCAATGCTTGTTCACCAAGAAGGAGGTTGTTGTATCCAAGGTAGATGATAATCAAGTGATATTCAATGGATTTAGATAGAACAACTTATATCTAGTGGACTTCACCTCCGAAGATGCAAATTTGAAGACTTGCCTATTCACCAAAATAACACTTGGGTGGCTATGGCATAGAAGTCTTGCTCATGTTGGGATGAGCTCACTCAAGAAGCTTATGAAGAATGATTTGGTGAGAGGGTTGAAGGATGTGAAGTTTGAAAAGGACAAGCTTTGTAGTGCATGTCAAGCCGGCAAGCAAGTTGCAAATACCCATCCAACAAAAGCTTTCATGTCAACCACAAGAGTGCTAGAACTCCTACACATGGATTTATTTGGACCAACAACATATAAGAGTTTGAGAGGAAACCTTTATTGTCTTGTGATTGTTGATGACTATTCAAGGTATACATGGGTATTCTTCCTTCATGACAAATCCGAAGTTGTATCTTGCTTCAAGAAGTTTGCCAAGAGAGCACAAAATGAATTTGAAGTGAAGCTCAAGAAGATTAGAAGTGATAATGGTAAAGAGTTTGACAACACAAACATTGAAGCCTATTGTGATGAAGTTGGAATCAAACATGAAGTCTCCACAACTTAGACTCCTCAACAAAATGGTGTAGTTGAGAGGAAGAACCGGACATTGATCACTCTTGCAAGAACAATGCTTGATGAGTATAACACCCCCAAAGCTCTATGGGCAGAAGCAATCAACACCGCATGCTATGCATCCAATCGCCTATTCCTTCAAAAGTTCCTTGGCAAGACACCTTATGAGTTGCTCAATGGGAAGAAGTCGGACGTCTCCTTCTTTAGGGTGTTTGGTTGCAAATGCTACATCTACAAAAAGAGACAACACCTAGGGAAGTTCCAAAGACGTTGTGATATTGGTTTTCTTGTTGGTTACTTATCAAAGTCCAAAGCATATAGAGTATTTAATCATGCCACCGGCTTGGTTGAAGAAACATATGATATGGAATTTGATGAATCTAACGGCTCCCAAGGAGTACATGAGAATCTTGATGATGTAGGTGATGAACCATTGAGGGAGGCTATGAAGAATATTCTAGTGGGAGACATCAAGCCAAAAGATGATGAAGATGATGTACAAGTCATTGATGAACCTTCTTCATCAAGTGTGCCACAAGATGGTGAAAAAGATGGGAGAGTAGAAAATGAAGATACTCATGTCTCCCATGAGCAAATGGTGGTACAAGCACAAGATGTTGATGCTCCACAACCTCCTCCACAAGTGGTCAATAGAAGAAATACACCTCTCCTACAAGATCATCCACAAGATCTCATCATAGGGAGTCCATCAAAGGGTGTAATGACTCGATCTAAAAAACTTGCTTCATTTATTGCTCATCACTCTTTTGTCTCTTGCTATGAGTCTACCAAGATAGAAGAAGCTCTTAAAGATCCGGATTGGATCAATGCCATGCATGAAGAGTTGAACAACTTCACTCGCAATGAAGTTTGGACTCTTGAAGAGTGACCAAAAGGTGCAAGAGTCATTGGAACAAAGTGGGTGTTCCGCAACAAGCAAAATGATCAAGGTGTTGTTGTGAGGAACAAGGCAAGACTAGTTGCAAAGGGGTTCTCTCAAGTTGAAGGTTTGGATTTTGGAGAGACCTTTGCACCGGTTGCAAGGCTAGAAGCCATTCGTATTCTCCTTGCATATGCAATCGCATCATGAGATGAAATTATATCAAATGGATGTGAAAAGTGCTTTTTAAAATGTCTTTATTAATGAACTAGTCTATGTTGATCAACCTCCTAGGTTTGAAGACCCTAGATATCATAATCATGTTTATAGGTTGTCCAAGGCGTTATATGGGCTTAAGCAAGCCCCAAGAGCTTGGTATGAGCGCCTTTGGGACTTCCTAATTGAGAAGGGTTTCACCATTGGGAAGGTCGACACCACACGATTCACCAAGAAGCTTGATGGGCATATCTTCATTGTCAAGTATATGTTGATGATATTATCTTTGGATCATCAAAATAAAGATTCTTGCAAAGAATTTGGTGAATTGATGTCGAAGGAGTTCGAGATGTCCATGATTGGTGAGCTTACATTCTTTCTTGGTTTTCAAGTCAAGCAAATGAGAGAAGGGATCTTCATCTCTCAAGAAAAATACAAAGATCTTCTTAAGAGATTCAAGATGGATGAATGTAAGCCAATCAAGACAGCAATGCCAACCAATGGACATCT
>NW_027097372.1:17729-60000 GCF_019320115.1 Miscanthus floridulus
ATGAGATCGATAGCCCATCCCCGGAACGGCCAAGGTTTAATTATAGGGTTCATAGCCGATGCAGGCGCTCTTTGAATATTACCAAACTTTTGACACCCCTAACATCCTTTAAAATATTTAAAACAATCTTCAAGAATAGTCGGCCAATAGTATCCATTCCTTCTGATCATCCACTTCATCTTGAAAGCCGATTGATGCGCCCCACACACTCCTTCATGAATTTCACCCATCAAACTTTTCGATTCATCACTGCTAACACATCTGAGTAAAACTCCATCTATAGTTCGATAATATATTTCATCATCGAGGAGCACATACTTGGTAGCTTGGAACCTTATACGTCTTTCAACCTTTTTATATGGATCCTTTAAATAATCGACAATCTCCTTTCTCCAGTCATCGGTATCGACTGCCGATGTTAGCACTTCCTGAATAGGCTGATACCCTGAAGCATGCTGAGCTAGTCGATTAGCCTCCTCATTATGCAGTCGAGAAATATGTTCAAGACGAAAATCTCTAAATCCTTTCAACAATTGCAAACATCTTTCATAATACGAAATCAAAACTTCACTTCGGCATTCATAAATCCTAGCCAATTGATTTATAACTAGCATAGAATCACCAAAGATTTCAACAGCATCGGCACGTATCTCCTTCAGCAATTCTAACCCTTTTATCAAGGCTTGGTATTCAGCCTGATTGTTTGTCGATGTAGCAACAATCGGCAATGAAAACTCATACTTCCTTCCTTGAGGTGAAATCAACACAATGCCGATACCTGCTCCTTCACCACATGTGGACCCATCGAAGAAAAGTGTCCAAGGAGCAACCTCCAGAGAATCCACTGTATTACAATGCTGAGTGACAAAATCAGCCATAACTTGCCCCTTAACTGCCTTAGTCGATTCATAACGTAGTTCAAATTCTGATAATGCTAAAATCCACTTGCCGATTCTACCACTTAATATCGGCATCGACAACATATACTTGACTACGTCGTCTTTGCATATGACCGTACATTCGGCAGATAACAAATAATGTCTTAATTTGACACAAGAAAAGTATAAACACAGACATAATTTTTCGATGGCCGAATACCTTGTCTCAGCATCCACTAATCTTCTGCTCAAATAATAAATAACACGTTCTTTCCCTTCAAATTCTTGAATAAGAGCTGAACCGATAACGGTATCATCAGTTGACAAATACAACCTGAAAGGTTTCCCGTGTTGAGGTGGAACTAGCACTGGAGGATTTGTTAAATATTTCTTAATTTCATCTAGGGCTAACTGCTGCTCAGCTCCCCATACAAATTCCTGATCGGCTTTCAATTTAAGTAATGGACTGAAAGCCTTGATCTTACCTGACAGATTAGATATGAATCTTCTAATGAAATTAATCTTACCGATCAAAGATTACAATTCAGTTTTATTGGCAGGAGCAACCACCTTGTTAATTGCATCAATAGACTTCCTACTGATTTCGATGCCCCGCTGATGCACCATAAAACCCAAGAATTGACCTGCCGATACACCAAACGCACATTTATTAGGATTCATCTTCAATCCATGCTTCCTTGTGCACTCCAGTATCTTTCGTAGATCGGCTAGATGTTTTGTGATATCTCCAGACTTAATCACTACATCATCAATGTAGATCTCCACTAATGTGCCGATGTATTCATGAAAAATAAAGTTCATAGCTCTTTGATAAGTAGCGCCGGCATTTTTCAAACCAAACGTCATGACTATCCACTCAAACAGCCCTACATGACCTGGACATCTAAAAGTAGTCTTGGGAATATCTTCTTCAGCCATGAATATTTGATTGTAACCTGCATTACCATCCATGAAGCTGATAATTTGATGTCCGGCTGCAGCATCAATCAACAAATCAGCAATCGGCATTGGATAGTCATCCATCGGTGTGGCTTTGTTAAGATTCCTGAAATCAATACAAACACAAAGTTTTCCATTTTTCTTATAAACAGGAACCACATTAGAGATCCACTCTGCATATCGACACTGCCGAATAAACTTTGCCTCAATTAATTTAGTTATTTTGGCCTTAATGTTAGGAAGTATATTAGGGTTGCATCGGCGCGCTGGCTACTGATGTGGCCGAAATCCAGATTTGATAGGTAACCGATGTTCAACTACCGATCGGTCTAATCCAGGCATCTCAGTATAATCCCAAGCAAAACAATCTTTATACTCTTTTAACAAATCAATTATTTGCTGCTTACACTTGGAATCTAACTTAGCACTAATAAAAGTAGGTCTTGGCCTATCGTCATCACCAATATCTACTTCTACTAAATCATCTGCCGATGTAAACCCTTGACCTAATTTTCCATCATCGGCAAACCTATCCATTAAAACTCTTCTTCAGAACCGACTGCTTGGATCGGTGGAATTTCATAATCAACAACTCTAAGGAACTATTTTTCCCAAACTTCTCCTGATATGCATTTAGTTCGCTCATAAGTATCTGATTCTGCCGATGCGATGATATAAGAAGAATCACCAGGGACAAACTCAATCTTATCCCCAATCCACTGTACGAGGCATTGATGCATTGTAGAAGGAACACAACAATTAGCATGAATCCAATCCCTCCCTAGAAGCAGATTATATGCACCCTTGCCATTAATAACAAAGAACGTCGTCGGCAAGGTTTTGCTGCCGATAGTCAATTCAACGCATACTGCCCCTTTAGCCGGTGACACATTGCCTTCAAAATCCTTCAGCATCATATCGGTTTTGGTCAAGTCTTGATCTCCCTTACCAAGTTTCCGATACATCACATAAGGCATAATATTAATCACAGCCCCTCCATCGATAAGTATCTTAGATACAGGCTGCCCATCAACTCTGCCTTTCACAAACAAAGCCTTAAGATGCTATCTCTTGTCATCGATAGGTTTCTCAAAAATAGCCATCATTGGATCTAGTGTCAACTGAGCTACTTGATCAGAGAGAACAACTTCTTCCTCATTATCAGATAGTGCCAAAAACTCCATCGGCAACATGAATACCATATTAACATCTACCGATGAACCCTTATTTTTGTGTTTTACCTGCCACTGCTGATGACCGGACCTCTCATTGGAGGAATTTTCCTCTCGGTATAAATCCTCTTGATGCTCACGTTGCATCCTCCTTTTCTGTGTCTTTGTCAGACCCTCTGGGCACCATCGAGGAAACTTGGTTTTCCAAACCGGCTGATAACAGGTCCTAGTTGATTCTACACGGCGTATATTAGGGTCCCTGTAGAATATTTCTTCATCGGGAACTCTTGCGTTTGCCATTTCCTCAAGCTCCTCTTAATTCCTTAGAAAATATCCAGCGCATTTACCAAGCCTCTCATGTACACTAAGTCTGCCCCCCAGCCGATCATGCACTGATGCTCTGCCTCTGATCGGCTTATTGATAAATAAACCCTGATTGCTAGGTTGAAACCTCTTTTCTGACCGATTGACCCCATAATAACCATTGCACTCAGGGCAATTTTCAACAGTTGGCAATTTAATACCTTCTTCCCAGCAATAGATGAAAAACGGGCACCTCCAATGATCTTTATGCCGATACCATTCTTCCCGACGTCTCTCTTCTTGCTGTTGTCAATATCGGTCATTACGCTGACGCCAACCCTCCTGCTGCCTTCGATGAGTAATCACAATGCCAGGTCAAGGAGGATTTTTGGAACTACTGCTTTCTCCCAGCAAACCCTTACTTTTTGCATCATCGGTAGTTATCCGATGTTGGGGATCCACTGATGCGTTTTTCTCAGCAGCCTCTGACGTCAATACCTTGGTCTTCCCTTTGGCCTCCAACATATTTGCTGGAAAAGGGTGTTGATCAATTTTCATCGGCTTCTGGGCCTTGGAAGTACCAAACTTAATTCTCCCAGATTCAATAGCCGATTGTAACTGTTGCCTGAACACCTTGCACTCATTTGTACTGTGTGAAGTTGCATTGTGTCATTTGCAGTACAAGATCTTCTTCAACTCTTCTGTCGATGGGATCACATGATTAGGTGACAGCTTAATTTGGCCCTCTTGAAGCAGAAGATCAAATATCTTGTCGGCCTTGGTGATATCAAAGGTAAACTTTTCTGGCTCTTTCTGACCAAAGGGACAAGATATCGGCTTTTTATTCTTAACCCACTCAGCTAAGCCGATAACTGGTTCTTCATCAGAATCAGAATCTCCTACTTCTTCAACAAATGATACTTTTTTACTCCAATTCTTTTTAGGTTCAAAAACCCTAGTATCTTGATCAGAGATCCTTTGCACAAGATGACTGATGCTTTCAAACTCCTGAGAAGCATATCTGTCTTTAAGATGTGGCAATAACCCTTGGAAAGCCAGATCGGCAAGCTACTGATCATCCAGCACCAGACTGTAGCACTTATTATTTACATCTCATAGCCTTTGCACAAAGCTTTCTACCGATTCATCATTACGCTGTCTCAATTTTATTAAATCGGTAAGCTTCTTTTCATGGATTCCAGCAAAGAAATACTTATGAAATTGTTTTTCTAGATCAACCCAAGTAATAATAGAATTTGGTGGTAATGAAATGAACCATGTAAATGCCGATCTAGACAAAGATGATGAAAATAATCGAACTCTTAATTCATCTCTGCTAGCTGCCTCTCCACATTGAATAATGAAGCGATTGACGTGTTCCATTGTTGATGTATCATCTTGCCCAGAGAATTTAGTGAAATCTGGTACCTTGTACCGATTTGGGAGAGGAATTAAATCATATGCAGGAGGGTATGGAGTCCGATAAGAATAAGTATTGACCTTGGGCTTTATCCCAAACTGATCCTTCATAATTTCTGCTATCTTATCGGCCCAAAAAGCATCAGCCTCCTGCTGACGAACTGGCTGAATTTCTACGGGAGGTGCCTGCTGATATCCCTCCACATATCTTTGTGGCCCACGATCTCCAGCAATCGGCGTATTTGCTGTTATTTGTGGTCCATTAACCTGTTGGAAAGGATTCATCGGCTGAGCTGCCGATGCTTGATTCTGGAAACCAGCTTGCATATGACCTTGTTGAATCCCTGCAACCTGCTGATTTTGCTGAACTGTATGTTGAACAGGTAACTGTCCTGACCAACTATTATTAGAACTCATCGGTACAAAACTTACCGATGGCTGGTAATTTGCTGACATTGTTGGATAATTATAACCAGCTTGAGGCATGAACTGAACCCCAGTTTGACTTATAGCAGGGGCTTTCTGCTGCATCGGCAGTAAGCTTGCCGATGGACTTGAATTGGGTGTTTGAACCAAAGGCATCTAGAAACCTCCTGGAGTTGGTTGCACAGTAGTTGCTGTGGCATATTGAGGCACTTGAGCCATCGGCGAAACAACCGATGGTATAGGAGCTTTTCCTACTGCATCAAACACTTGAGGTAACCCAGGATTGAAAGCAGATGACTCCGGAGGCATACCATATCCCCACCAATTAGCAGGAATCTGGCTATTCTGAGACACAGGGCCTGACATAGCTGATGCCGATAGATCTGTATTAAGCTGAACTCGTCCTCCTAGTAGTACCGGATCTGATCGTATCGGTGTAGATTGAATATTAGGTAAGCTTGCCGATACTGGAGGGGAAGTAACTTCTGCACCCACAACGGCCGAGGGAGCCGATGGAGTATTGACAGATGCCGGCTCTGGTTGGTGATAGGCAGGCCCAACGTAATGCGGTGACGCTTGTCCTTCTTTAAGAGTTCGAACCACAGCATTATGAACAGTATTGGACAACACATTGGAATGATTAATCAAAGCATGATTTACTGCAGAATTAACCATCTCTTGAAGTTTACCAGGATTGGAGTCAAAGGTAACCTACCGAGGCAACGGCAAATCTTGCTTCTGGATGACTTGTCCACTCTTGTTCAGGCTAAACAATTTTAGACAAAGCTGCCTGTATTCTTCTATAGCCTTTTCCATAGCCTGCCTCTGCTCTTCCTTGAGATCTTCTTCTGATACCGCAATAATGTTCCCTGAATCGATCTCGGAATTGAACATATTGATCGGATTGATTGGTCCCACCGAGCGTGCCAAAAGATATGTTGATGCAAAAAGTGGATCTGCAAACACAAAGGGCTAATACCCGAATCGATATCCAAAGCGTGCCAGTCGATTTGACCTGTTAATCGACAAGGATGAAGATACGAGCACTTTGGTCCTGACAACAGCGATACGCCCGGAAGTCACGGCCAAGAGGTACTCACGCGGAACTCGAGAATCGCCGAAGGTCGCACTGAAGCGATGCAACTCGCCGAATCAATGAGAACTCGTAAAAAGGAAAAATATGTAAATTGACGAAGTCGCCGAAAAGTAAGTAGATGCAAATGGGAGTAAAAATTGGTTTTGATATTGATTCATATATATTACATTGCCCCTCAATCTATATTTATACCCTGATCTAAAGAGACATAACCAAATACAACTAGGACACCAAGTCCATATCTAAGGAAACACGTGACTCTTACATGAATCATACTCTAACAAATATAGAAAAGGAAATCAACTCCTATCTATTTCCCTGTCCACCTTAATTACGATGGAAATCTCACCGACCTCCTTTCCATCGGCATACTTCCTGTTTCATCGGCAGTAGTCTTCAAGCCTTTCTTCATCGGCATCGACAATAACATCTCCAACCTTATCGGCAACGCCCGAGTCTCAATCAACCTTTCCATCGATCACCACCATTCATCGGCAACCATCTTTACAAGCTGATTTCCATCGGCTGTCAGCGTATACAGTAATTGTCCTCCTGCCGATTAGCCCACTCTGATCATTTTGACACGTGCAAAAAACGGTGTCAACACAATTAAGTTAGGTCATGGTAATGGCAATTGATTGGGCAATCATTGTTGTCATGCCCCTATGATGGAAATAATTTCGATTTTCAAAGGATGGACGACAAGGTTAAGGATGGACTAGTTCTAAGTGTTGTTTGGTGTTGAAGAGACACTTAGAGTAGTTTAGGACTTGGTTTTTCCTTTGACCATACTATTAAGGGGGATATGGACTAGTAGCTTGACCTAGATGAGTCTAGTGGGTTAGGTGTGGTGCACACTTGTCAAATCTAGTACTAGGTAGCTCTAAAGTAGTCCTAACATCAATTGGAGAAAACTTCATTCACATATGATTTTGAGTTGGAAGTGAATGAAGGGTCAAATGTTGACCGGACGCTAGTCCCGGTGTGACTGGATGCTGGCAGTAGAGTCCAGTCAGTTCATTTGATCAAGTGAAGTCATCTGGATGCGACCGGACGCTGAGTGAAAAGTGACTGGACGATGGGTGCCAGAGTTTGGTCAACTCCAGTATGGTTCCAAAGAGGGAGAATCCTGATCAGACGCGTTCGGTCAGTGCTGATCGGACGCTAGTCAGGTTCCGGGTACTGACCGGATGCTGAACAGCAATGTGACCAGACGCTGGGTGCTAGAGTTTGGTCAACATTAGTAAGGGTCCAGAGAGCAGTTTTCATGACCGGACGCAGGTCAAAGTCCGATCACAACTTAACTGCTCTATGGCGGGGAGGGTTGACCGGAGCGTTCGGTCACCTCGCAGAGTGCTGACTTAAGCACATAACGATTCGTTTTGAATGAGGGGGTATACATACTTTCTCTATTCATTCAAGGGAGTACTCTTGCCCATTTCAACAGCTATGAAACACCCTTGAGAGTGCCAAGGAGAGCAAGAGCCTAGTGAGGTGATTGAGATTTGAGAATCTAAGATTAAGACCTCATTAGTAAAAAGAGAGTAGCAAGTGTGCATCCACCCTTCTCATTAGGCATGTTGTGGTCAAGTGAGAGTTCTTGCTTGTTACTCTTGGTGATCGCCATCACCTAGATAGCATGGTGGTGATTGAGAGTTTGGTGATCATCCGCCGGAGCTTGTGGATGACCCAACTCAAGTTATGAGCGGTTGTGGGTGACTCACCGCGATGGAGTATCGAAGAATCAACCCATAGAGAGCACTTGATCCTTGCGCAGATCAAGGCTGAGCTACACCCTTGCGTGGGTGCTCCAACGAGGACTAGTGGGGAGTGGTGACTCTCTAATACCTCGACAAAACATCGCCGTATTTGTTCTTCTCTCTTTACTTTAAGCATTTATATTTGAGCAATTCAATTCTTGTCTTTACATTCTTAGAATTGCCATGTTAGAGTTGGATTGGAACTTATGGTGCTAAACTTTTATGCAGTAGATCAGTAAAATCACTTTCTAGGCACAAGGGGTGAAGTGGGTTAAGTGTAGGGTTTATTTATTGCAAAGAATTTTAGAATTAGCCCAATTCACCTCCTTTTGGACATCTTGATCCTTTCAGTCACAAAGTGATAATTCAGATGCACTGATTGACCAAAAAAGTAAAAATATCCCAAAAAAAAAAGAAAAAAGAAAACCCCCACAGCAGGGGCAGCCCAGCAGCCGACCGCTGGCAGCAGGGGCCAGGGGCACCGCACGCGGCTGCTGCCGTCCACCACTCAGGTTCCGTCTGATTGCCCTGAGCGCCTGACCAGTCGTGCACGCGGACCCATGGCCAAGCGCAGGCACACAGCGCAACACAGCCACTCGGCGGCGGCCACCCGCCGCCCACTACCTGCTGGGATCTGGGAGGAGTGGAGGAGAGCCGCTGCTTGCCGCAGCTCGCACGCCGGCCATCGCGCCCGCGCACGCCGCCGAACGTCCGAAGCTGCACCCGCACAATGTCGCCTCCGAGCAGATGTGTGCCCTACGCCCCTTCCTCCTGGCGAGCGCAAGCGCGAGGGTGAGGGTAGGTGCGACAGGAGGCGGCTGCGTGGGCGTGCGCGTGAGGGAGCGTGATTGAGGGGGATCACGGGAGGGGATAAAGCGTGATTGGAGGGAATGGATGGCGGGATTAGACGAGAGCCAAATTCCTTGCATTGATTGTGTTGCCTCCTTTGTTTCCTCGCTTGCGTGTCGGTGGACTCGTGCTCGCGGGCGAGCAGCAGGGTATCATAGGGGAAGGCAGACCGGCGAGGCGATGCATTGTCGCACGAAACCAATGTCTTATTTTACTCTTTTTAGTTGTACCTATACTCAAACCTATACTCTTATACCGTCTCCAACAAGCATTACCCAAAATACAAGACACATTCCATGTGTTGTGTAGTGCTACAAACAAAGAGTTCAATTGAACTCATTTTTGGTATTCTCCAATAATAAGACTTAAAAAAACCTTTCTATAAATAGGTCTATGGCCTGTCCACAACTTCCCCTCCGGTGGCGTCCACACGTTCGCCCTTATGGAAAGACCCACGTCAGGAGCCGTCCTTGGCAGACCGCGTAGCCTTAAGACTATCTCCAACAAGAAACCCATATGACCACCTAAATCCAAAATGGACAGTAAGAGACTCAAAATCAGCCTTCAACAACGGAAGACCTATTTTGAGTTGCCTAAGAGACAAAACCCAAATATGAACATCCTCTCTCCTGAAAACTCATTTGTAGAAATAATTTTTTTTGGTTTTATTATTAAAGAAGATGTCGAATAGATATTAAATATTTTGCCTGTAAGGATGAACGAGCGTTGTATCGTGGATGTCGTGGTCTGTGATAGCCTAAGCCCTTCCGCGCCACCTCTCCTTAGATAAGTGGGTTTACTGTTAACGCACTACGCGCCGCCTCCGCCGCGTCGCCTCCGCGGCCGCCTGCCTTCCGCAGCGGGCGCGCGGCCCTTCTCGAGACCGCCGCACAGGCCCCCCTGCCCCATCCAGCCCCGGGCTCCGCCAGCTGTTGATCCTGCCGTCGCTGGGGAGGCCACATGTAGCCCAACGGAATCGTCCTCACCGGAGCCGAAGCGCCCAGCGAGACCTCAGCCGGACTCCTCCGCTCTTGCTTCACCGGTGGCCTTGCCTGCTGTGTGCTCCCCTCCATAGCGCAAGGTAACAGCTCCCCTCCTTTGCAGTTCGTCATCTATGCTGCCGTCATCAGTACGATCCGACGGATTTTTTACGGGTCCCTGTCTTTTGACTTCCATACCAGCAGTATCTGTTTCCAAAGTCCAGCACACTTGCATATCCGGCGAAGACGTGTTCATCTTGACAATCCATACCAGGGTAATGTCGCCTCTACCTATGTTGTGGGTGATTAGGTCTACTGTTCTATCTATGCATTCTTTAAATTCTTTGGGGTCCCTACTCTGCAGCTGCCCACAATTCCGTTCCTCAGCAATCCGACCACCACAGCGTTTCTTAACGCAGGAGGTGTACATTCCCGGCTGCTTCCAAAAACGACGAAGGTGGCTCCTCTCGATTTGCAGAAAGTTCAGTGCCGTCCCTCCGCATTCGACGTTGCCGTAACCCATCGCCTGCTGCTTCCGAAGTCGAACCCTTTTCAAAAGTTCACATTACTGAAATTAGTTTCCAGTGTCAATAACTTAGATTCTGCATTCTTTCTCTCTAAGAATGATATCAGCTACTAAGATTCTTCTATCCTCTTGCTTCCATGTAAGGGAGATATTTGTTTCTTAGTGCATACTTCATGCTTCTCGAGATTAATATGTCATCAGCATGGGCATGTTTCGTACAGAATTCAGGCTACCACTTGATATTAACCTAGCAGACCTTTTTGCAATTTTGGACTGCTTCATTGCTAACCCAGAATCGACTACCTGATCATTTTTTTTCTTCCATATATATTTGTGCTCATATTGACGGTTGCTTTTTAGGTGAATCTGCCTCCCTTTCATTTTGCCAATCACTTTCGCAGCCTCTTCCCGCTTAGGGATCATTTCCCTGTTAAGGTATTTGCTTTCCAGACCAAGAGAGTACCGCTTCCTTTTTTAATATACAGAGACATCAATCACTATCCTCATCTTGCTACGAAAAAAACATCTACATGAATAAATGCTATGTAATCTGTCATGTATAGGTTCCAGCTAATATTGAGAGGAGAGATACAGATATTTGTTGCTTGCATTTTTTTTCCTCATTATTTTTCCCAGTGATTTCTACTTACATAGAAAGGTTGAAAATTTGGATTCGGGTATGTTTCCCATTTATGAAAATGATGTCTGAAAAGAATGATGTGCTTTTACTTAGGCATGCAGTTCGTGTGTCATTTCAGAGTTGTAAAATATTTAAATAGATCCAATTAATTCAGGACATTAAGATAAATTAGATTCCAATTGTGCATCAGATTAAACTGTGGACTTCCGTTTTGATCATACAAACCAATAAACTGTGGTCTGATTTCTTTCCGTACTATATAGTCCCTAGATTTGCCACGACCACAGTTGACTGCTGCTGCTGAAACACATACGGAACCTAGATCAGCTACAGCTTTTGGAAGACAAAAATATGTGACAGATTTTAATGAACAGCAGATATGCTTACAATGATCTGCTTATGTTTTACGCAGGTCTTTCACTTTTGGCTATTTCCGTTCCAAGCCACTTGATCCTATCTTCCTCCGGTGATCAGGTATATTCTACCAAAATGCTTATATGCAGTCTAACATGTACATCCAGATCCTTACCATGTGCGCCCACATATATACCACGTCACATGTACTTCACTCTGTACACCCGTGCAAAGGCTCATATGTTTGTAATTCACCATATGTGAAACTGTTAGACGTGCTTTTTGTCATCAGCGCAACAGCGATGGAAATGTCTCTTCTCCTTTTGTGTTACTAAACATCGGTGTTATGATCAATGATAACATCCACTGATAGTACCCACAGATAGCCCATGCGACCCCTCCGGCACCGTCCACGCGTGCTGGCTTCTTGAACCACCTTAGCGGCATCTCGTCCCCTGCATCCGTCCGAGAAAATAAAAAAAAGCGACCTCGCAGCACCTACGCCGCCAGCCGCCGGGTCGCGCGTGCGCCCAATGGCACGCGGCCCTCCTCGAAACCGCTGCACAGGCCCCCCTCAGCTCCTCTCTCGCTTATTAGTCATTCATTCCTTTTTTCCGCAGATTGAGAAACTGATGGAGAGGAGCGCATGCAAGGTGCTTGCTGTATTGCCTCTACCCACACGTATATCCTTTTTTTAATTATGTTACTATTGCTCCTTTCAGTTCCTTCATGTACTGTTCACTGATATGGAACTCTTCTCCTGCTGAGAAGCATGATGAGGCCTTCCTTCCAACAAAGCATGTAATTTTTTGATTCCAGTAGGATAAGTACACAATTTTCTAACATCTTATACAGTAGTGCTTCAATTCTATGGATTTCTGAAAAAAAAAGTTGCTTACTGACTTCGGAGTTTCACTGTCTCTAGCATTCTGTATTCATACAAATGCAAAGGACTCCTACAAATGAAATGATAATTGTGTATTTTGGGTAAAAAATCACAATGGGCTGAATGCAAAATTTATATAAAACTTAGAGGACCTTAATTAATTTAGATGACTACAAAGCAGGATACAAATTCCAAGTAAATTTTATTAGAATAGAATTTTGCTTCTGCAATTTTGTTTTTTATCAGTGTTTCTTTGCTTGGGCAATAGGAGCTCCAAATATCTTATATGGTTCTGTAATTTACACCATTGCTAAGATAGCTCTCCTTATTGCTGCTACTGCAGCCTTCATCATATTGTTGATAATTGGCATCCCGCCAGCTGTTGATCCTGCCGTCGCCGGGGAGGCCGCATCCCGCCAGCTGTTGATCCTGCAAAAAAAGAGTAACTTTTTCCCTGTTGTTCATTACTGTACACTGACATAAAGGAGAAAGGCTACACCTCAAATAGGTGCTAAAATGAATTGATCCCAGTATGACACTATTTTAATCTTAAAAGAAGGCTAAGAGGTCTAACTCCCATCCTCACCCCTAGAAAATTCAGCTTTGTTTCGTAGTCACTACATGGTGATTACTACAACATGCACGAATTTTATTATTAGAAAGTCTAATCTTCCTGCTAATCCGCTTTATAAATGTTATAGTACCTGCTAATCAATAGTCGGTTAAAAAATATTTAGAATGTTGGCAGTTCTATTACAATAAATTTATTAGGCATGACAACATGTTCTCTGTATGAAGCACTTTACTTGAGAAGGCATTTTTCAGAGGAAAGATGGACTTCAGTGTTTGTCCAATAAAAGTGCCATAGTGGATACTTAGGCACAGTGATACTGTATCCCAAACATATCTTGAGTTAGTGGATTTACTGCCCTACTATTACTGATTGACTCTGCAGAAAAGGTAGTACGGAGAAACTAATGGTGTTCTTGGATATATTGAGTAATGGGATGCTATACCAAATACTGATGCTGCAGTTGTGTTCAGCCCTTGACAAAGGTGAAAATATTTGTCCTCACTATTTGTTAGTTTACATCTTTGCAAATAATCTGAACTTTGCAATTTGGGGATTACTCTATGAAAGAAAACCAACGAAGCCTGATCACACACTGTCCCTGAATTGTTAATGCCTCATCATGTAACCCTTTTCCTTTTAATGCGATATATGTGATTGAGGACTTCATTTCAACATGTTAAGCAACTTATGATCTTAAGGGAGACACTCTTTTTTGCAGGTATCAGAATGTGGTACAGCACGCACTGCCAGTAATTGCACATGCTAGCGACATTGTTCCCAATATTTGCACAGGCCGCTCTGGTGGAAAGATGGTGGCCCAACCTTCTCTTCTTGCCTATCGAACTAGCAATGGCTACTTCCCAACAGTTTTACAGGGAATGGCTGCTTCCCTATGGTTTTACAGTCTAAGACGAACAATTCTTAGAGCATGGGATTGCCGCTGCGCTATGCAGCCTTACCGCTATTGAATTATACGTATACATATATGTGTAAGGACAATCAATTACTCATCTATAATGACCATATGTTTAAGATCGACTATAGATACATGTGTGTGCACCATCAATTACTCACCTATACATATATGTCAGCTGGCTCTGTCTAGCCCGTGGCAATTGCCGCAGGGTTCTGGCTAGTAGACCTCAATTAACGAAATTCACGTAATAACCAAGAAGTAAAACTATTGTTTTCTTGGCTAGCTGTGGTGCTTTATGTTCATTGAATAGTTTTTTGAAGTTGGTATCATACTTTAGGGAAGAGAAACACCAAATGTGTGCTCACATTAATTTTATTTTTGCAAATAGAAATATTAAAAAATAAATAATAATTTTAAAATAAGGCGGTTATGGGCAAACATCTAACCCATATAGCTAGAATATCAAATTAGCTCACAACTAGGCCCAATCAGCCCATGTACCGTTCACGAGGGGGTGCTGTAATGTCGTGCTACCGACCCCCATCTTTGGCATCAAAAACCCTAGAGCTTTCCTATAAAAAAACCCTAGAGCTTCCTCTCCCCATAGCAGCCACCCTTCTGTCTTTGTTTTGGCTGCCGCACATACTAGCGAAGAGGAGAACATGGGAGAGGAGCTTAAGAGGAAGAGGTGAAGAGCGGGATGATGCCCTTTTTGTTCACAGCGGGTATACATCCCTACCATCTCCCATAGATCATGTTTATCATCTGATTCTATCTTTGCTTTGGCACCTAGATCAGCAAAGTTGTTTGCATCAGCAAGAGAAGGGCAAAGGTTGATGGTTGAGGAATCGTCATCTTTTCTCGTTTCCCAACTATTTTGCACATAGGGAAATCCAAGGTGATTCTTACCTCTACTATAGAACATGTATCTACAATGTTTTTGGCAATTTAGTTTATGAGAAAGGTCAATTAGAGGCGATATGATGCTAAAAACCTTCGAGGCAATTGCTTCCCTTGTATTCTGAAATTTTCAGAATAGATTGTTTCTGTTTATCATGTCATTCGGTTGCCATAGTGGACAAATCTGCCATACCCTTGAATGTAAAAGTTGTTCATAGCTTCAATATCTTTGAGCTCATCAAATTTCAAGATTTTAGACTATGTGGTTCAGGAGTTATGTTTGTCTTAGTGTGACTGTTGCTGTTCTGATGATATTCTAGACAGTAACTGATTGATTCAGGTTTTGGCCCTATTCGGGATCAAACTAGTTTTCCTAGTGAAAACCATAGTTGTAGAGTTTTTAATAAGCTTTCCAACGGTGTTTAACATGCTAGCATATGTTTAGTATAACTCCAGTTATGATTATTTTATTTGACTTATTTTATCGTCACAAAAATTGTTTATGGGCTTGTTTTAGGTACCTTACTGCCTTTAACCTCTAAAAGTTGTAACATGAAAGTTGTATATAGTGCTGTTTTCTACCTTCTGGTGAATTTTCATAATGGTTGGACAAGTGGTTTAGTAGATATTGACATTTTACCTTTGATTGTCCGAATTCAAGACAGATTCTATTGTCTGGACTCAGCGGAAGTTTAGGCATGCTTAAGTTCAAAATACAAATAGTTTGTCTTCATCAAAGTCATAGGCATTGTTTTGAAGTTTCTAAGTTTGTATTTATCTACTGCAATTGCTCTTGTAGATTTAAAGATACATAAAAACAAGTAGCACTGCTGCTGTTAACCGAACGTAGTGCTATGGTGTGGTTTGCAGGATGGGTTAGGGCCTAATAGCACTTTTCATGCCATTCTTTTTATATTTGTGTGAATGTACGAACTGAGTTTATGTCAGGTGGTATTGCTCCAGATCATGGCTAGTGCCTTTTGCATCACTGTTTTGATGCAAGTAAACGTAGTTGTGGCTTTGCTACAGTTTTAATGTGTTATTTACTTCTACCACTATATCTTAATATCAGAAATATGATGAATAACCTAATGGTCTGAATTAATTATGTCTAAGAAATCCAAATCAAAATTTATTGTTTGGTATTCATTCGTTTGTGGTTATGTTTTGATGTGAGGTTCAGCTTATAATGTTTGGTGAATATGAGCATGGTTATGTCATATATGGATGAGGCTTGTTGGTACTTATGATTCGTTGGAAGATTTGAATCTTATGTTATACTTTATTTTGGGCCAAATTTATTCTTTTGCGATATGTCGTTGAAATAGTTAACTATTGAACGAAGTGTCTCATATGCACATTGCATGGCATAACATTTGCATTTGAAGTTATGTCACCGTTTGCTAGCCGCGACTTGTACCGGTACAACATCATATAGTGTCCCGTGGAGGGGTATGATGCACACTCTTATAGTGTCTCGTGGAGGGGTAAGAGTGCATAAGAGCATGTCATTTGCATTACATATACATTCCTTTCATGTGGTGTGAAGTCTATGGAAGCGATTGAAAGCCCTAGTTTGGTTTTAAATAATTGATGAAACTTTAGTGTACTAACCTGTTTACATCAAAATTTGGAAATAAGAACGCGGAAACTCGAAGCTTCTAAGATTGTATCATCAAGGAATCGATCAGATGGGAATCGATATCGGCTGGTTTTGATGCAGTGTCAGAATTGGCTATTTTATAGATGACGTCAGCGGACAACGTCAATGGACTACGTACGGATGGCGTCAGGGAGAATATGTCGGACTCTACAAAAAGGAAAAGATTAGAGTCCAAGTTATCTTGAGTTAGGAATGTTTTCTTTTATTCCAAGAATTGTAATGAGTCATATTTGAGTATGATTCATGTTTAGGTTCCGAGTATAAATATTGGGCTCCAGTTATTGTAAGACATAATCAATCAATCAATACAATTACTTTATTTGACATCATGCCAACCCTTAGGAGTAGGAGTACTGTAAATCTCGACGAGTTCTTCAACAAGCAGGGCTGCATCGACTGATCGACCTCCAGCTTGTTTGTGAGTACCGTCATGACTTGTATCATACTTGTAAAGCCGCATCAGCCGATTGATCTTTTACAAGTATAATATAGGTTAGTTATCGATCTGTATCATTATTTGTAAGGCTGCATTAGCCGACTGATCTCTTACAAATCATAATATAGATCAAAGTTATCGATCTTGTGTTAAATAACTTGTTGTTTAATATGATATCATCAGTTATCGAATCTGCTAAGATTAGTAAGATTTTCCTTGCTGTTTTTGATTGATTCACCAGCTATCGATCTTGTTATATTTAATGTTTTATTAATTGTAACAAATCACCTGATTGACATAGAGATAGATTGGCATCATATCATCTTAATTGGTTGTCCTTTGATCCAGTCACGCTTTAAATCTTATAATCTGCTAGATCGGCTATTTTATCTCTATTCCAATCAAACATAGTACACATCCAAAGACGTGTTTCAATCTTGAACAAACTCAATAGTTAATGAGATCTAATCTAATGACACTACCATAGCTACATCGATCCGATCGAACCTCACTGGTAAGACTTTAGATCAGAAATTATCGATGAGTGATTTTGTTCATGATCGAGATATGTACTCTATTTATTTGCTATGCCTGCATCGGCTATTTTAGCCGATTAACCTGTGCTTTCACACATATAGCATGTTTTCCATGAACCTGTCAATATATAGATGGTTTTATAAATTCTTTAGCTTTAGTTTGTTACTATTATCATAGTTGTATCGATCCGGTCGAACCTCACTGTTGATAATAACAGATTAGATTCAGAGCGTTTCTAGATCCATTTGTACTAGATAGTCGATTTGTTTGCATGTTATATCATTTCCCGGTAAACTTATTGGCTCAATGCTTTACACTGGTTATATCCATCTAGCTGATGAAGTTTCTTCATATTACTTATATCTAGGTGCATCGTACTTGCTATCATAAATCCATTATGACCCGTGAGCATCACAGTCCTTAACAGTCGATTTCTCCTTGTATCAGCTATCTAGTCGATCCCTCTGTTTGACTGCTCTCGAAGCAACATATTTGGAACTGTCGGGGCAACACCGATATGTTCCACCCTAAATTACTAATAAGCTTTCTCTCCTTATCAATTATAGGTCAAATTGATTGGCACGCCTTTGGGATTTTCAGGACCAACTAGTCTTGTGTTGAAGCCAAGCAAGATCTACGAGTTGACCTCACTCAGATCGTCCGGTTTGCTATGTATTGGCTGCATTGCCACATTTTTTTTTGCACCAACACACTTTTTGGAACACCCGGTGGGACACACAATCGTCATGGTAGCTCACAACAACAGGGACATTCTTATGGTGCCTTATGATGACTTACCTGATAAGGATAAAAATGTCATTAGTAAAGCTATAGAGGAGTTTTAGAACAAGTGTTTGTTGTCCTACACCAAGACACGTGACAATAAAGTTGTTCAGAAAATATCCACTACCAAGAGTTTTAATACATGGGCAGTCAAATACAGATGAAGCTGATGATAGGTGTTTCTTTGTAGATGCTGTAAATAAATCTGTTTATGATGCCATGTTGAATCATAATACAGCTTTCTTGAACACATTCCATAATACCATGAAGGATGTGTTTCATGGATATCCAATTGATCAGATTGGACCGACTTATTACAATATCCCACATCCGTCAACTCAGGGGACTAATCAAGCCGGTACTAGCCATCAAGAAGCAGCACTAGTTGGCAATGATGATGTCTAGGTAGTTTAGAGCTCATCTGAGCAAGTTCAAGGTGCTACTACTAATCAAATACAGTATAATCCTAGATCATCAGTGCAGCATGTGCAACAGCCGACGGAGCAAGTTCAGAATCAAATAGTTAATTTTGGCACATCAGGCCAAATACCGTCGTCGTCTCAAAAAAATAGCACCATTAGTTCAAAGGATTCATAGAGATACGGATCCTAACATTTACAATCAGAAATTTCAAGCAGCAAATCAGCAAAGGACTCAACATATAGAGATTCCACAAGAATATCATTATGGCACATATTATAATACCCTTCATATGATTCCAAATCCAGGGTATCAAGGTATCCAAAATTTTAATCCGTAGATGGGTCAACAATTGCAAATAAGTCCAAATTCAAATGCTGATGAGTTGTTGCTCAGAGTAACCAAAATGATGAAGAATCAGTTCGGTTTAAAACCAAAAGGGCAGACCTTTTCGTACAAACATCCATATCCAGAGTGGTATGATTTGGTTGCTCTTCCTATAGGCTTCCAGAATTTGCTAAGTTCACTGGTCAAGATAGTACAACTACAATAGAACATGTGAGTCGGTATCTTACTTAGTTGGGCGAAGCATCTAATGAAGAAGTTCATCGAGTTCGTTTCTTCTCTTTGTCCCTGTCAGGATAAGCTTTCACCTGGTTTTCATCGTTACTAGTTAATTCTATTACCAATTGGACTAACTTGGAGAAGAAATTTCATACATATTTCTATACTGGGACAGAAGAAAAGAAAATCACGGATTTGACGACCATAAGGCAAAGAACTAATGAATCGGGTGCTGAGTTTCTTCAGAGGTTATGAGAAATGAGAAATTTGTGCTTTTCATTGAATTTGACTGATGATCAGCTAGCTGCTTTGGCTATTCAAGAGATGTTGCCAACATGGAGAGAAAAACTGCTTGGGCAAGAATTTGACAATTTAGGTCAGTTGACTCAACGGGTGGCAGCACTTAATAGCCAATTCCAGAATATGCGTAGAGATACCCGATTCTAGAAGAATGCCGCAATTGCTGAAGCTGATAATCCATATTTAGTTGATGATGATAGTGAGGATCATGAAGAAGAAGAGATTGCTGCGGCTGAATGGAATTGGGGTTAGAAGATAGTAATGGTTCCAAATCCTTTGGGAAAAGGAGTTGAAGAAAGTTATGATTTTGACGTCACAAAATCAGACAAGCTCTTTGATTTCTTTCTTGAGAAAGGACAGATCAAATTGCCTGCCAATCATGTTATATTACCTCATGATCAGTTGAAGAATAAGAAGTTCTACAAATTTCATAACACTACTTCTTATTCTACTAATGAGTACAGAATTTTTTGGCAACATATACAGAGGGCTATTCAGCAAGGGAAGCTTAAATTTGATACACCTCGGAAGATAAAAGTTGATGATAATCCTTTCCTAAAAGATTAGAATATGGTTGATGCTAGGTTGCTCAAAAGGAAGACTAAAGTTCTAACATCAACTAGGGCAAAAGAAACTAGGACAGTTGATCCAGAGACACAAATATCGGCTGATGAATATAGAGAAATTAGAAGGCGTCATGACCAAAAGAAGAGCCGATATGAGCAGGAAGAGACGTCAAGAAACGGGGTGATGAGGCTCTCAAATTTTGTTGAATAATTGGCAACGGCAGAAGGAAAAGGATTATCAGCATTGGTTAGAAGAGAAAGAATATCAGCGTCAACAAGAAGAGGAGAGGTATGAAAGAGAACAAGTTGAATTACATTAGAATTGTCCTTTTTTAGACATTGTTGGAATGAAGGTTTGAAATTGTCTACTAGAATTAATTGCCTAGAATGTAGTGAACAATATTGGGAGTTTAGGCAATCTCAAGCCAACCGCTGGTCTATCTATGCTCGAGTTGAGTATCATCATGATAATATGGATCGGTGCTTAAAAAATAGAAGTGTTCATGATTGGCTTGGGAAGCGTGTTGTTGATCAAAATTGAGCTGATTATGAAGAAGGTGGTGATGAGGAAGAGTATGTTTGGTAGGAAGGGCAATGATGTCCAGGTGGTTGAACAAGAAGCTAGAAAAGAAGGGTACAACGCCTAAGGAATAGAGAGCTAGAACAGGCTCAAAAATCTAGTAAACCTCTAATATGGCATGCTAAACAAATAGATGATAAGGGTCAACCATCGGCTAATATTCAAATGGCTTTTCTTTTGACATCAGAATTTAGAGCTCCAACAGATCAAGGTCTATTAAGATTTTGATGAATTGGAATATGAGGCGATAGTTGCCAAATTGATAGTGATACAACAAGCTATATTTGATAAGCCAGTCAAACATCGACACTTGAAGGCTTTATATGTGAAAGGCTTTGTTGATGGGAAGCCGATGAGCAAAATATTGGTGGATGGAGGTGCTTCGTTTAATCTTATGCCTTATACTACTTTTTCAAGCTTGGTAAGGGACCAGGAGATTTGATTGAGACTGACATGATGCTTAAGGATTTTGGGGATAATGCATCCAAGACCAGGGGGGCAATAAACGTTGAATTGACAATTAGAAGTAAGACTTTGCTCACTACATTCTTTGTCATTGATGGAAAGGGTTCATACAGTTTACTCCTTGGTCGTGATTGGATTCATGCAAATTGTTATGTACCATCGACTATGCATCAATGCTTGATTCAGTGGCATGGAGATGATGTTGAGCTAGTTTATGCTGATGATTCTGAGTATAGCAACAGCTGATCTAATGTATTGGGAACTAGAAGATTTTGAGTGTTTTTCTGGCAAGCGATGGGAAGGAGGCTTCATTAAGATCAATGGTGAAAGCCAACAGCCGATCCAAGTAGTAGGCTCTGAGAGTTTGTTTTAATGGATAATCCAATAGATGATATAGATGGTAAACTAGGACATAGCTTTACGTCGGACGATGAATTAGAGGAGGTAGATATTGGTTCTAGAGATAGACCTAGGCCGACGTATGTAAGTGCTAAGTTGGATCCTGAGTATAAGCGAGAATTGATAGATTTATTAAAGAAATTTAAAGATTGTTTTGCTTGGGAATATTATGAAATGCTTGGTTTAGATCGGTCAATTGTTGAACATCGGTTGCCAATCAAACCTGGATATCGATCATTTAAACAAGCTCCAAGGAGATTTAACCTAAATGTTCTTGATGATATAAAAAACGAGACTAAAAGATTACTAGAAGCAAAATTTATCCGATCATGTCATTATGCAGAGTGGATATCGAGTGTTGTTCCTGTGTATAAGAAAAATAAAAAGTTAAGAGTTTACATCGATTTTAGAGATCTGAACAAGGCTACACCCATGGATGGTTATCTAATGCCAATAGCCGATATGT
The DNA here is from genome assembly GCF_019320115.1 of Miscanthus floridulus. Classification (NCBI taxonomy): domain Eukaryota; kingdom Viridiplantae; phylum Streptophyta; class Magnoliopsida; order Poales; family Poaceae; genus Miscanthus; species Miscanthus floridulus. The sequence continues at coordinate 39,548 of NW_027097372.1, forward strand.
TGGTAGATGCAGCAGCGGGGCACAAGGTTGTTAGTTTTATGAACGGTAATGCAGGATATAATCAAATTTTTATGGTTGAGGAAGACATAACAAAAACAGCTTTTAGGTGCCCCAGTGCAATCGACTTATTTGAATGGGTTGTGATGACCTTTGGTTTGAAGAATGCAGTTGCAACTTATCAGAGAGCGGTCAATGGAAAGTATCTAAAGAAATATTATCCTAGCATTTGGATTAATACTGGATAGCCGATTTATTCAGTCATCGGCTCTAAAAGCTGATGCCAGAAGGGTATCGCCTTTAGTTCAAAAAACAGACCCAGAGGGGTGAAAGCTGATACGACATGTATCGCCTATAGAGAAAAAAACAAACATACACACAGATGATCATGATAATCGGATTCAGAGATGAGTTCATAAGGAAGGGCTTTATTCATAGTTTGTTCCTAGTACAAACTACTCAAAAACTTTATTTATGACATCCTGGGCTGAGGTGATGTCCACAATGGCTGTTGCGTCGTCGTAGAAGTCCTCAATCAAGTCCTCATGCATGTTGGGATCATCAGCCATCGGGAAGCCTGGCTCCATGATGCGAAGGTCGTACCCGGTCTAAACCTACGCCGTGGCTAGGGCCACTACTATGCCATGGTGAACACCGTGGAGGGCGATCTCTTGGATGCGCGCCAGGACGTCGTGTAGACGGTTGTAAGGAGAGGGCCCCAGGTGTTGATGGGCTCTCATAGCCACGTTCGCCGCCAGTGGAGGTTCTCCAATTGCCCCGTCAGGGCTGGCAATCATAGAAACAAAGGGGCTATCAAGACAAAGACAGTGAAAATTGAAATAAGGGTTTTCTTGAAGATTATCTTACCCACCACCATGGCACCGGATTTGGCCAACCGCGCCTAGACGGCATTGGCCTCTTAATTGGCGGTGAGGAGGGTAGCTTAAGAAGCCCCAAGGTGGATCTCCAGCTGACCGTTCTCCCGAGTTGCCTCAGAGTAATGGTCCTAGACCGCCCTCCACTCTCAAAGGAAACGCTGGGCATCGTCATGGTTGTAGGAGTCAGAGGAGTCCAACAATGAGTCTGGCATGACGGCAGCAGATGCGGTGGTAGAAGGCTTGCCAGCCCTAGGAGGAAGTGGCCGGAGGCTATCATTCAGGACGAACCTATAAACAAGATAGAAAAAATCATTGCCATGAGCGGAAGATGTCAATCTTACCTCATACGGCGGAGGCGCTGGCTCATTGATAGGTTCTCCCCTGGGACCTCTGCCACGTGCTTGTCCCGGTTGTCCTCGCCAGCCATAGGGTTTGGTTAGATCTAAAGGAGGAGAAAAGGGAACCACAACAGGTTTTGTGAAGATGGAAAGGTTGCGAGAGAATGGAAGCAATTGCAAGTATAGATGTGTTTGAGGCCAAAGCCTTTGGATGGTATTTATAGCTCTGAAGCGAGGTAGTAGATATCTTAGGACATGCAAAAGGCAACAACAATTAATATAAGGTGAAGCACGACCCCACTAATGCCGAAGAGAATGCGGCGTTGATAACTGAGGAAAAATATTGAGGAGTTTTCTTAGTGGTGGCCGTGTTTTTAAACTTAATTGGATTAAAGTCAGAGGTCTAGAATCGGCTATTTTCAAATCGGCTCTTTAGTCAAGATAAGAGATACAATACATCAATAGGAAATATGGTTATCATTGGTTCCACACAAAGTATATGTTACAAATGTTGGTATGCAGATTACAAGTTTAGAACATCCTAGATTACTTTCAACGCTTTTAGCCAGATAACATCAACTTCTATGATTTGTTGCTTGTCTCTTCGGCTGATCTAGGGATGTTCTCGAGGGTGCTGCAGATGGCTTTACCTTCTTTGACCTTGGTCAGCATTCCCTGTTTCTTCTGTTTAATGGCATTGTGTATTTAAGGTAGATTAGACTCATGGCGATCGATGGTAGCCTTCACGTTCTCCAGTTCCTTCTCGAGTTCTGCACACTTGACTTTTAGTTGGTTCATCTATGGTTTGATCCTGAGGGAGGAGTTCTTCAAGTTATCGATTAGCTGTGCTAGCTCTTTGGCCTCTTGTTTATTAGATTTCTTCTTGGCCAATAAAGCTTTATGATCAGATAGGTTTCTCTGAGCCCTTTTCACTCTTGGAGCTTGATCCTCCATGTTGGATAAACGTGTCAAAACTTCAGCAAGATTCGAAGGCAAGTTACCCTTAATGGCTAGGAAAGTTCTTCTGACCGGATCTACATCCTAGACCAAATTGGCTATATTCTTTTTTAGCATTGGTAGCATGTCTTTTAGCCGATTCTTTATCTCCTCTAACAAAGCTTCTTTGGAAGAGATGGCTGATGAGCTGATTTCATCTTTATCTATATACTCTTCAAACTGAAAGAGTAGCTCAAAGCTGGTGAGTTAAGCGCCTACAGGTGGGTAAGAAAAATTTTTGTTAAGAAATAACAAGTTGTTTGAAAATAAGAAGAATGAGGAGACATAGTACATTTTCTAGGGTAGTTTCTATCTGAGGAGAAGGAACAGCTGATGATGCACCAATGGTATCTGGTTGAATCGGCTCTGAACTTTGAGTAATGGTATCTGCAGACATCAGGGAAATTTTCAAAAAAGATTATGTTAGTTGCAAGAAGATAAACTAGGTATATGACTTTCTTACCATCAATTGTCTACTGGACTAGAGGTTTGATAGTCTGGGTGTCAACATCAACAGGATTATTTTCAATTGGTGGACTATCAGACTTCTGTTCTTGCGTGAATGTTTCTTCAGGGAGTGTCTAACATGATAAATGATCATAGAAGAGTGAAAATTGAATAAAAATTAAGAGTTTTGAGGGGATACCATGGTAGCATCAGGAAGTGAAGTGGAAGGGTTCTCATCTTCTACTGTCTTAGAAGCATTGGTTGTTTCAACCAAAATCGACTCCTTTTGAGGATTGGCCGATGAAGGTTTGGCCGGAGTTGATTTAAACGCCTAGGACAACGGTTTAGCACCCATAATAGATTGGGATGTAATGGTTGATAACTAAGAGGAAGGAATCAGAATTAGAAATTGAATATCATTTTGCGAAAGATCAGTTGATTTACCTGAGCAGCTGATGGTTTGGTTCTGTAGAGTCTTTTCCTAGTGGTGGTTTTTTGAGTCACACCTTTGGCTACCTTGCGTTTGGAAGACTGGTATGTAAGTATTGCTGGAGCAGCTGGGGTCTTCATCAGCTTCTTTAAGATGGGTGCTATGGATCCCATTCTTGAGGCTGGACATGGTGGATAGTATTCTATGGGATGCCCCTTCCTGTCCATGCTTGGGGGATCGAATTCGATGTCCTAAAAAAGTTTGTTAGAACAGTTGGCAGGGGAATTTATTGAATAATTTTTCTGAAAAGGAATGGTAAGTTACCTCACTGTCAGAAGTGAAATCTTCATCTAGAGCTATGCATCTAGGATGGACTGACCCACAGAAGAGATGGGAGTGCCATTCTTATCACTAGGAGTCGAACAGATTGGAAGAGAAGGTGACTCTTGTCTAGTCATGCAAGCAAAAGGAAGGAAGATTTGATCCTAGATGAAAGACCCTGGAGGCTTCCATTACTTCACTGATACCTTCTTTTGGCTTTAGTATATTCTTGAAGAACAGTTGAGGAGGCAGCTGACCAAGGCCAAATTGACGGGCCATGAAACAAGGATTGTAGAATTCGTAAGTTGGAAGATTTTCTGGGAGAAAAGAACCGATAGCCATTTTGCCACGGCCATGGCAAAATTCAGCTGACAATACACAGGGTTTGATGATGCAACTGAAAATTCCTGCAGCTATTTCATCTGAGAAGCCTGATTCAAACCAAAATTTGACTAGCAGAACTAATTCATTGTCTTCATCTTCATCATAAGGCAGCCAAGTCAGGATGTTTGCATCAAATCCTCTGTATAATTTCTTGAAGAGATGGCCTGCATCAACAACAATTGTTATGGCTGATGCAACTTCACCATAATTCATGCACCGTCGAGTTCTTCATTCTTTTCCTTTGTAAACTTTAGCAAAGTTGAAAGAAGGAAAGCTTAGATTTCTGAGATCAGGTTTTACAATCTTGTGCATATACAGGTTCAGCCATAGCTGTATCAACCACCAAGGGCCACTAATGGTATGCACTAGTTCATTTTTCAGTGACTGAACAGCTACCTGATGCATCAGGTGATAAGCAGATCCTAGCAGGTATTTTCTAAGGGGGGTTTCATTGCTAGCTGCTAGACGCTCTACCAAGTATTTATGATTGAAAGTTAGACCACAGGATGATTCACAAAAAATGAATCTTTCTAGCCACATGTTCAATAAAGCTACATGTTCCCTTTAGGCAATAGTCGATCCGTCTCCAATGTGGTTCAGAATGTAGCTTGCCCATCCTATGCAATCTGATATTTTGGCTAATTTCTTGAATCCAGCACTTAAGAAGTCATAAGATTGCATTGATCCTGTTATTCTAAGGCCGATCAACAAGTAAACATCTACCAAGGTGATGGTCATTGGGCCGTGACAAAAAACAAAAGCATTTTGGGTGTTGGACCAGAAGTAAAATGCAGAAATCAGAAGTGAATCATTCCTCTCTATCCCAGACAGTGAGAGTGTCAAGCATTGGTTTAAGTCATAAATCTTCCAATCTCTAGCCTTTTCCCCTTATACACTACAAAACCAATCTCTCCATCCCTTAGGCATTTTGAGCCAGTTTTTAAAGGGAGTTTTGGTGTTCCAAGAGGACAAAACTACTATAGATTGCTTGAAAGGGATTCGATTGGTTTCTTGACTGATAAAGTCAGATGGATCAGGGTCACCCATAGGCCCAAGATAATAGACATTAGGAACAACAGCCGATGGAATCAAAATTTCATTCCTCATTTCCTAGAAACCAGATAGAAATAAATTTGAGAAAAAAGAAAATACAGGGTAACGGCTAATACTTGGAAGATGGGAACTTGAGAGCATATCTTAGGGACATGGTCGTTGGTCGCCATTACAGCCAAAATGGATCCAAATCTGAGGAAGGTTACTTGAATAATAGCTTGATAGAGCAGAGGATTTGCTAGGGTTAAGGCCTTGGCGATGGTGGTTTTGGTTGTTGGGGCTTGCTCGAGAAAGAAGGGGAAAGCGAATAGGTCGAGTGAGTTGGAAATGATATTGTTGGGGTATTATATAAAATTTGGGCCAAGAAATCAGGAGTCGCGCGTATATTTTGGAATAAACTGTCACGACACGGTGAGCAGGTAAATAGAAATTTTGGAATAAAATCATTTTTATCCCAAAATTGGGGGGCATGTGTTTCACCAAAATTTGGAAAGGAGAACACGGGAACTCAAAGCTTCTAAGATTGTATCATCAAGGAATCGATCACATGTGAATCAATATCAGGTGGTTTTGATATAGTGTCAGAATCGGCTATTTTATAGATGACGTCAGCGGACAACGTCAATGGACTATGTACGGATGGCATCGGGGAGAATATGTCGGACTCTACAAAAAAGGAAAATATTAGGGTCTAAGTTATCTTGAGTTAGGAATGTTTTCTTTTATTCCAAGAATTGTAATAAGTCATATTTGAGTAGGATTTGTGGCAGAACCTCCTAAGAAATTGGGCCCACATGCACCTATCGTTGTCTTAACAGACCTCGGATAGCGTACACGAGTTTCCAACAACTCAACAGGTCTGTCGGGTGTCCTCGAGAAACCCAAATCATCCACGATTCTCTTTTCAAACAGGATCCCAATCACAAACATTGCAGATTACAATAGTTTATTCAAATATATACATCAGAGATAGCAGAAGTCTTAAGATAACATAGTTTACAAACCAGTTGTTTTCAAACTTACAATACCATAAGTGTCATACAACCATAGTAGCGGGATAATATTACATTAACTTTATTTATCATACAGACTAGTGCCTTGTCCAAAGGCCATTCATTACTCCTCATCGTCGTTGACTTCAAACACCAACATGCAGCAAGGACCAAAACAAGCCTGCGCATGCGACTCACCTACAACAAGGGTTAACAAACCCTGAGTACAAAAGTACTCAACAAGACTAACCCGACGTAAAGGGGTGTAAGACTTTCTAGAGATGTAGGGTTTGGGACAAGGTAAGGATGTAGCAAAATTCAAAGTCCTTTGCCAAAAGCTTACTATTCTTATCCTATTTTCAAATTTTACCCCTAAGTCCTTTTAGTTCATTAACTCAACTAAATGTACATTTCCCATATTCCATTCCTTCTCATTCCATTCTTTTCTCATATTTTAGTAATTCACCAGTCCTGCATTGCTTCTGTAATGAATCGAGTCTCCATATCCGCGGAGCACCGGCAATTCGAATTGATTCAAGTCCCAGCTGGGGATTCCTTATCACACAACATATGTAGAACTAAATCTTGCATATATCAACCTTGCTACCGGATCCTCCTATACTAAGCCGTCTCCACGCCACCCGAGAGCACAGCACACCTCAAATCCGGCCACATTCCAGCCACGAGGGTACACGCTACTCCCGCCATCTCTCCACTCCCAGTGCATGGGCATTCGTCTTAGCATCAGATTAGCCGAAGTAGGCTTACCGGAGTATGTGACCAGTACTATAAAGTGTCTCGTTCAGAAGATCCACAATGAGTGGCCTTTAAGCGACATAGTCGGCAACATTACCCAAAATTCAAGATAAGTCACCCGACTAGTCTCTAGTTCATTTCTAGCTTCTTTCTTTCTTTGGCCAGCATGCCATCTTTGATTGTATCAAAACTTTTACTTTGAAAACCTATCATAAGCATACTAAGCATACTACGCCTTTGTAAATGAAAACATCTTCAAGGATGGTAAACAATTAACAAGGTAGGCAATGCATCAAGTAGGTAACATTTGAATTAATCAACTTAATGCAATAAGTAACATAGGTGATAAACTTTTCAAAGTAACAAGGTAAGGGTTTAATGCATAAACCGGGGCTTGCCTTCGTTGATGACCTCGTGTTCCGGATCAGTACCACAATTATCGAATCCCATGACAACCGGGGATTCTTCCAGAACTTGCTCAACTAGAATCGTTTCACTCTCGGGTTCTACATGAAATGATAACATATGCTTTAACATGATGATAATGTAAACATGATGCTTTCACGGTACATGAAATGTAAAAACACCCCGAATACGATTTTCCTTCACGGTACAGTTGCAAGCCAACAAAACCAACTTGCAATCCTACCGTCAAGAACCACACATGTGAATTGACCAAATGAATCTTGAAACCCTACTAGTCACAAAACATGACCAAAACAAGATCCAACACTAATCAAACACTTAGGGTTTGCTTTTATTTATTTTTGAATTAATTTGGAAATAAGCCCAAAAATGAACTTGTTCCAAATGACCTCAAAATTTTATGTAAGCTTCCTCATGTCAAATTAGTGTACCAAAACAAATTTCATAATTTTTGGAATTATACAGTAGCCTACAAAAATCATGGAAATTGCATTTATCAATTAATGGACTGAATTTTTGAACATTACAAATTTATTCAAATTTCAAGTTTCATATTTTTAAACCATAATAGAGCATGTATAGAAGCTACACACAAAACTTCAGAATTTTTGGAGCTATGATTATTTTCCTACAAATTTCCAAAGATTCAGCACTATTCAAAATCAGAAAATAATAAAACCTCACTGTTCTTCTCCTTCTTTCTCACTGACAGCCCGACCCCACTTGTCAGTGACACATACAGGTCATGGCGGCGCTGCCATCACTGGCCGGCCCAAAATGCGCCGACGATGACGCTCCGGCGAGGCAGACCGCACCCAAATAATCTACACACTCCTACGAACCCATCCCAGCCCTCAGATCGGCAGAAGGCGCACCGGAGAAGGCTCCACGCCGGCCATGGCGGCTTGGGCACGACGGCGCATGGCATAACCCCGGCAACGGTGTAGTAGAGTCAAAAGCGAAGTGAGCATCACGTTCAGTAGCTCACCACGATCACGCCGGTGTGCTTGGTGAAGACGGAGATGGTCTGGAACGATGTGGCCATGTGAGGTCGATGGTGGCGGTACTCTGGCCGACTCCGAGGAAGAAGACGTTGCGCCGGGCGACTCCGACCAACCCAAGCGACGTAAGCAAGCCGTAGAGAAGCGCAAGACCAAGGCGATCGTGTTGGCAAAGCTGGGCACGACAGACGCGGCTCGATGGTGGCTACGGCGAGCGGCGGAGCTAGCTGGCGGCGGAGCAGAGCAGAGGGGAAAAACAGGGACGACGGCGGCGGCTGCTGCTATTTATAGCCGGGAAGGGGTTGCCCGGCGTCGACAGCGCACGCCCGAGCTCGCCACGGTACCGGCTACGTGTCAACGCGTGAGGAAGCGGCGCAAATTTATCGGCGGCGACAACCGCGTGGCGCCGGCGGCAAGCAGAGAGGTGGTGCTCGGCTGTTTTTTTAATTTTGAAGTATTTACAGAATTGCCACTGCGTTAATTTTGCAAATTACTCACAAATTTTCTAAAGAAGATGAAAATCTCCAAAAATAAAAGTTGCTCAACTTTTCAAACTCTACAACTTTGCTTCAATGAACATTTTCAAATTCTGCCTCCATTTTGAAATTTGAATTTGGGGTGCATTTAAGCATTTGAATCATTTCAAAATTACTCCAAATTTTATATGTAATCTTGAAAAACTTTGAATACCAAAGTTGATCCACATAAAATAATCTTCAACTTTGCTTTTTTCCTCAACCCCAAATTCCAAATGGATTTTGAATTAGACAAAAGGGGCAAAAAGGACTTTTGTGATTTGAATTTGAATTCAAATTTGATTTGTTTTCCTTTTACTTTAACTTTGATTTTTGGCCAGTAACATGGCCCATTAGGGTTATTTGAGTCAAACGACACATGACCTCACATGATCACATGAAATTTGACCCTTATGGTCATGATCTTTATTTAGGGTTTTGAATCACATCACATGAAATAACAACATTATGAAATAAAGCTTATTTAGTGAATGCATTCAAAATTTTCTACTTCATGAATGCTTTGCAATGCATATGATGACACGTCAAATTTTAGTGCTAGGTCAAAACACTAGAGGTGTTACAACCCTTCCCCCTTAAAGAAATCTTGTCTCGAGATTTAAAACCTAAGGCTAAGTAATGGAAAAGGAAATGTGTCAAGCTAACACATTACAACTTTATTCAAAAGGCTAGTGAGTGGGTTTTCCATTCTGTTGACAAACGAGACAAGTTACAATATAGAAAAGGTATTACAACTAGATAGAAGCGAAGAAGTCAGGAAAGTTTTCTTCTAAGTAATCCTTGGACTCCCAAGTAGCTTCATCTTCAGTGTGTTGATTCCATTATACTTTGTAGAATTTGATTGTACGTCTTCGAGTGACTCGATCTTTCTGATCTAAGACTCTAATAGGGTACTCAGCATAAGTCAAGTCAGGTTCTAGTTCTACATCACCAAAGTCGACCACTTGGTCAGGTACTTGAAGACACTTCTTTAGCTGAGATACATGAAAGATATCATGCACAACTGACATGTGATCTGGTAGCTTGACGCGATAGGCGACCAGTCCACATCGTTGTTGGATCTGAAAAGGACCTACATAACGGGGCGCCAACTTTCCCCGAATCCCAAAACGATGAACTCCTTTCATCGGTGATACCTTGAGGTAGACATAATCTCCCACTTTGAATTCTAGCGGTCATCTCCTCTTATCAGCATAGCTTTTCTGTCGGGATTGAGCTATCTTCATATTGGCTTGTATGAGTTTAACTTTCTCTTTAGCTTCCTTGACCACATCCGGTCCAAAGAACCAACGTTCTCCAGCTTCTGACCAATTTAAAGGTGTCTGACATCTACGACCATACAGTGCTTCGAATGGTGCCATTTTAATGCTCTCTTGATGGCTATTGTTATATGAGAATTCAGCTAAGGGAAGGCATTCATCCCATTTAGCACCATAGGAAAGGACACATGCTCTTAACATATCTTCAAGAATTTGATTTACCCTTTCAGTCTGTCCATCTGTTTGTGGATGATAAGCAGAACTGCGGATAAGTTTGGTTCCCAAAGACTCATGTAGACTTTTCCAAAACTTGGATATAAACAATGACCCTCTATCAGAGACAATGGTCTTGGGTGCCCCATGCAGACTAAAGATTCTATCAAGATAAAGCTTTGCATACTGTTCTGCTTGATATTTATCTCTAACTGGTAAGAAATGAGCTATCTTGGTTAGGCGATCAACAATAACCCATATTGAATTGTAGCCTGCAGATGTCCTAGGCAATCCCATGATGAAGTCCATATAAATATCTTCCCACTTCCAAGATGGAACTGGCAAAGAATGTAATGGACCTGCAGTCTTCATATGAACCGCTTTGACTCTCTGACAAATATCACACTTGGCCACATATTGAGCTATTTCTATTTTCATTTTGGTCCACCAATATCTCTTTCTCAGATCATGATACATTTTGTTGCTACCCGGATGAATAGAGTATCTTGTAGAATGAGCTTCATCAAGAATCTGCTTTCGCAGCTCTAGATTTTTGGGTACTACCAATCTATCCTTGAACCATACAACATTAGATTCATCAATCTTAAAACATGTTGGTTTTCTAGATCTGACTTTATCCTTGATATGGGCTATGCCCTTACTTTTCTGTTGAGCAGCAATGATCTAATCTTTGATAGTGGACTCAACTGCAATATTGGACAGGGAACCTTGTTCTATGATTTGTAAATTCAGATGCTCCATCTCTTGACACAATGTTCGTTGCATAGGTGCCATAGTCAGACAATGGCAATGACTCTTGCGACTCAGGGCATCAGCAACCACATTAGCCTTGCCCGGATGATAATGCACTTCTAAGTCATAATCTTTGATAAGTTCAAACCATCTTCTTTGCCTCATATTCAACTCTGACTGAGTGAAGATGTATTTCAAACTTTTGTGATCTGTATAGATATGACAGATATTGCCCAATAAATAATGTCGCCAAATCTTGAGTGCATGAACAATAGTGGCTAATTCAAGATCATGGGTAGGATAATGTTCTTCATGCTTCTTGAGTTGTCTGGAAGCGTATGCTATGACTCTGCCTTCTTGCATAAGAACACAACCAATATCAATTCCAGATGCATCACAATAGATGTCAAACGGCCTCTCGATATCAGGTTGTGCTAAAACTGGTGCAGTTGTCAGCAACTTCTTCAATGTCTAAAAGGCCTTCTCACATTCTGTTGACCAAACAAACTTAGTTTGATTTTTTAGTAGTCCAGTAATTGGCTTCGCAATTCTGGAGAAGTCAGGGATGAACTGACGATAATACCCTGCCAACCCCAGAAAACTACGAACTTGATGAACAGTTGTAGGTGCTTTCTAGTTAAGGACTTCTTCTACCTTGCTCGGATCAACAGCTATTCCACCAGCAGATAGCACATGACCCAGAAATTGTACTTCCTCTAACCAAAATGCACATTTACTGAATTTGGCATATAGTTGGTGATCTCTTAATCTTTGTAGAACAATGCGGAGATGTTCCGCATGTTCCTCTTTGCTCTTAGAATAGATAAGAATGTCATCAATGAACACCACGACAAACTTATCCAACTTGGGCATGAAAACTGAGTTCATTAGGTACATAAAATGAGCCAGGGCATTGGTCAGCCCAAAAGACATGACTAGATACTCGTATAGACCATATCGGGTAGTAAATGCTATCTTCGACACATCTTCTCGTCTGATCTTAATCTGGTGATAGCCTGATCTCAAGTCTATCTTCGAGAACACCTTAGCTCCCACAAGTTGATCAAAAAGCAAATCAATTTGGGGTAAGGGGTATTTGTTCTTTATGGTGACTTCATTTAACGGCCGATAGTCAACACATAACCTTAAGGTTTGGTCATTCTTCTTCATGAAGATAGCAGGGCATCCCCAAGGTGATGAACTGGGTTGAATGAAACCCTTGTCTAACAACTCTTGTAGTTGCATTTTCAATTCTGCTAGTTCTTTGGGTGGCATCCTATATGCTCTTTTGGACATAGGTGCCATTCCTGGTTTCAGATCAATTCTAAACTCTATATCTTGGTCTGGTGGCAGACCAGGCAGATCATCGGGAAAGACATCCGTAAACTCACATACCACTAAAATTTTCTCGGCTCCTTCAACAATAGTTGCACAGACTGTTTCCACTGTACTCTTAGGAAAGGGAAGTTGGATGAGAAGTTGGGTTTTGCTGTCAGGTGCATTTACCCTTATGGTTCTACGCAGGACATCTATGATAGCCCCATGTTGGGTTAACTAGTTCATACCAAGGATTACATCTATATCTTGATCCTTTAATATCAGCATATTGGTAGGGAACTCATAACCTCCCAAATCAATAGGTACACGCTGAACTACCTCCCTTGTACAGATTCGTCCCCTGGGCGACTGTATATGATATGGTTCTTTTGTTTCCCCAATAGCTATCCCATGCTTCACAACAAATGTACGATTGATGAATGTATGGGATGCACCAGAATCAAATAAGGTAATTGCAGGATGCTTAGCAATGGGAAACATACCCATCATTACTGGTTCTCCTTCTGGAATAGATTCCACCTGAGTATAGAAGACCCTTCTAGTTTTCTTCTCAGCCTAACCCTTCTGACTGTTCTGAGCATTGCCCTTGTACTGATTCTGAGCTTGAGTAACCGGGGCTTTGGGTGCATCAGGATTGTTCTTCCTAGGATACGGACATTCTTGGGAAAAGTGTCTGGGTTTACCACAATTATAGCATGGACAATTGTGATTCTAGGGAGTAGCATTGCGGTTTGCATTATTTGTATTATTTTGCTATGTGGTGCTTGATGAGGATAAGGCGTATTAGTTGTAGGGCGAATAAAGATTTGCTGCCTGCCTTGGCCTTGTTGTGGGTGGAATGGTGCATGGCCATGATTCTGAGGATGGTAGACTATCTTTTGACGTTTTCCACTTGACGATCCAGAAGCAGATATTTTCTTCTTCTTCACCTCCTTGTGTCGGCGGTAATTCTCCTCCGAAGCGATAGCAATGTTGATTGTCTCATGATAAGTTGCGTTACCACAAGTTGCCATCATGGTCTGAAGTTTAGTGTTCAGGCCTCTAAGAAAATGATTCTTCTTCTTCCTGTCAGTATTCACATACTCAATAGCATACTGCGACAGGTGATTGAAGTGCCCAACATAATGCATCATCGGGTGCTCTCCTTGCTTAAGAGCGAAGAACTCTTCTAACTTCATGGTCATCACCCCATCTGGAATATAGTGTGCCCTAAAGGCATCCTTGAACTCCCTCCAGGTGATTTGGTGACCAGTGGGCTGTACTGCTACCAAATTTGCCCACTAGGCACCAGTAGCTCCGCGGAGTTGCTGTGCCGCAAACCTTGGTTTCTGAACCTCAGTACAGTGAATCAGCTCAAACTTTTGCTCTTTTGTCCTAAGCCAATCGTCAGCTTCTAAAGGTTCTTCTGCTTTAGAGAACACAGGCGGACGTGTGTCAGTAAAATCAACATAGGTTGACTCATCATTTCCATTATTACAACGACCACGATTAGGGTATGGTGCTTGTTGGTTCTGCGCCAATTCTCTTAACAACCTAGCATTCTCTGTCGTTGCATTGACGAGTGCGGCTATGGCATCTGCCATAGTTGAAGGCATTGGTGGAGGATTTGGGCACTCATCATCGTCATGCGAGCCACTAGCACCAGTTCGGGTGATAGGACGAGGCATCTGTTAGAGAAACACGTTTACTTACATTATTCTTTATTGAAAGCATTTAAAAGGTTTCATGCTACAGAGGGTTACTTATTTAAATTACATGTCTTGTATCCCACAAGACAACCCTGGTTTACTAGGAAAGTAGTAAAGGAACTATTACTACTCCGATCTCTCAGTCTTTGGCATCCGTGCCCATATTGGATGAAACATCATCTTCATCTGAGAAGTACACTAACTCCTCAGGATCCTCCTCTTCTTCATTCTCGACTTCTCCTGGATCTACAATCATTTCTTCATCTGTAACTTCACCATCCCCATGAGGAGGATGAAGTTGAGCATACAGCATGTGGACATTCTCATGAAGAATGGCATTGTCCATCTCTAGGTCTTCTACATAGAACTCCAATTCATGGACGCGTTCATTGGCCGCATCCTCTCGTGTCTAGGCTTCATTCCATAGCTCCATGGTCATGGTGATTCCCCTTTGCATTTCCGCCAGCTCTTCTTGATCTTTGGCATGAGCTCGATGAAGAGTGTTGAGCTCCTTGGTAAGGCTCTCGATGTTGGCGGGGTTGCTTGAAGATCCTTCATCTCCTAGTTTCTTGGAACTTCCTTCACCAAGCTCATGGTTTCTTGGTGCCAACTGGTGACAAGGGACTCTGTGAGGTCCGATGGACTTGCGTGCGGTTACCTTGGTCTTTGCCATAGCCTATAGAATTTAGGGTAGGACTATAAGGGTAGCTCGAGGATAATGGAGGTTAGCAAGAATGGGATTGACATTACTTACCCAACCACTATTAAGGGGAATTATTATGCAAGGTGCTCAAGCATGATGCATGAATTGATCTTACGAATCTAGGTACAAAAGATTTATATAATCATAAGTACTAGATTTTTAATTCATAGGACAAACCTAATCATATTATCTGCCACAAACTTTCAAATAAGATAGGATTGAGGCTAGATCAAAAGTAAGAAGAAAGAAATTTGAACTTTAAAATATCAAGTTTACTTTCTTTGATCCAAATCAATTTGAAGGTTTTTCCAAAGTAACCTACAATGATCTTAGATGGGAACTGCTCTGATACCAGCTGTGGCAGAACCTCCTAAGAAATCAGGCCCATATGCACCTATCGTTGTCTTAACAGACCTTGGATAGTGTACACGAGTTCCCAACAACTCAACAGGTCTGTCGGGTGTCCTCGGCAAACCCGAATCATCCACGATTCTCTTTTCAAACAGGATCCCAATCACAGACATTGCAGATTACAACAGTTTATTCAAATATATACATCAGAGATAGCGAAAGTCTTAAGATAATATAGTTTACAAACCAGTTGTTTTCAAACTTACAATACCATAAGTGTCATACAACCATAGTAGCAGGATAATATTACATTAACTTTATTTATCATACAGACTAGTGCCTTGTCCAAAGGCCATTCATTACTCCTCATCGTCATTGACTTCAAACACCGACATGCAGCAGGGACCAAAACAAGACTGCGCATGTGACTCACCTACAACAAGGGTTAACAAACCCTGAGTACAAAAGTACTCAACAAGACTAACCTGACGTAAAGGGGTGTAAGACTTTCTAGAGATGCAGGGTTTGGGACAAGGTAAGGATGTAGCAAAATTCAAAGTCCTTTGCCAAAAGCTTACTATTCTTATCCTATTTTCAAATTTTACCCCTAAGTCCTTTTAGTTCATTAACTCAACTAAATGTACATTTCCCATATTCCATTCCTTCTCATTCCATTCTTTTCTCATATTTTAGTAATTCACCAATCCTGCATTGCTTCTGTAATGAATCGAGTCTCCATATCCGTGGAGCACTGGCAATTTGAATTGATTCAAGTTCCAGCTGGGGATTCCTTATCACACAACATATGTAGAACTAAATCTTGCATATATCAACCTCGCTACCGGATCCTCCTATACTAAGCCGTCTCCACTCCACCCGAGAGCACAGCACACCTCAAATCCGGCCACATTCTAGCCACGAGGGTACACGCTACTCCCACCATCTCTCCACTCCCAGTGCGTGGGGATTCATCTTAGCATTGGATTAGCCGAAGTAGGCTTACGGGAGTATGTGACCAGTACTACAAAGTGTCTGGTTCAGAAGATCCACAATGAGTTGCCTTTAAGCGACATAGTCGGCAACATTACCCAAAATTCAAGATAAGTCACCCGACTAGTCTCTAGTTCATTTCTAGCTTCTTTCTTTCTTTGGCCAGCATGCCATCTTTGATTGTATCAAAACTTTTACTTTGAAAACCTATCATAAGCATACTAAGCATACTACGCCTTTGTAAATGAAAACATCTTCAAGGATGGTAAACAATTAACAAGGTAGGCAATGCATCAAGTAGGTAACATTTGAATTAATCAACTTAATGCAATAAGTAACATAGGTGATAAACTTTTCAAAGTAACAAGGTAAGGGTTTAATGCATAAACCGGGGCTTGCCTTCGTTGACGACCTCGTGTTCCGGATCAGTACCACAATTATCGAATCCCATGACAACCGGGGATTCTTCCAGAACTTGCTCAACTAGAATCGTTTCACTCTCGGGTTCTACATGAAATGATAACATATGCTTTAACATGATGATAATGTAAACATGATGCTTTCACAGTACATGAAATGTAAAAACACCCCGAATACGATTTTCCTTCACGGTACAGTTGCAAGCCAACAAAACCAACTTGCAATCCTATCGTCAAGAACCACACATGTGAATTGACCAAATGAATCTTGAAACCCTACTAGTCACAAAACATGACCAAAACAAGATCCAACACTAATCAAACACTTAGGGTTTGCTTTTATTTATTTTTGAATTAGTTTGGAAATAAGCCCAAAAATGAACTTGTTCCAAATGACCTCAAAATTTTATGTAAGCTTCCTCATGTCAAATTAGTGTACCAAAACAAATTTCATAATTTTTGGAATTATACAGTAGCCTACAAAAATCATGGAAATTGCATTTATCAATTAATGGACTAAATTTTTGAACATTACAAATTTATTCAAATTTCAAGTTTCATATTTTTAAACCATAATAGAGCATGTACAGAAGCTACACACAAAACTTCAGAATTTTTGGAGCTATGATTATTTTCCTACAAATTTCCAAAGATTTAGCACTATTCAAAATCAGAAAATAATAAAACCTCACTGTTCTTCTCCTTCTTTCTCACTGACAGCCCGACCCCACTCGTCAGTGACACATACAGGTCACGGCGGCGCTGCCATCACTGGCCGGCCCAAAATGCGCCGACGATGACGCTCCGGCGAGGCAGACCGCACCCAAATAATCTACACACTCCTACAAACCCATCCCAGCCCTCAGATCGGCAGAAGGCGCACCGGAGAAGGCTCCACGCCGGCCATGGCGGCTCGGGCACGATGGCGCATGGCATAACCCCGGCAACGATGTAGTAGAGTCAAAAGCGAAGTGAGCATCACGTTCAGTAGCTCACCACGATCACGCTGGTGTGCTTGGTGAAGACAGAGATGGTCTGGAACGACGTGGCCACATGAGGTCGATGGTGGCGGTACTCCGGCCGGCTCTGAGGAAGAAGACGTTGCGCCGGGCGACTCCGGCGATCGCGTTGGCGTAGCTGGGCACGACGGACGCGGCTCGACGGTGGCTATGGCGAGCGGCGGAGCAGAGCAGTGGGGAAAAACAGGGACGACGGCGGCGGCTGCTGCTATTTATAGCCAGGAAGGGGTTGCCCGGCGTCGACAGTGCACGCTCGAGCTCGCCACGGTACCGGCTGTGTGTCAATGTGTGAGGAAGCAACGCAAATTGATCGGCGGCGACAACCGCGTGGCGCCGGCGGCAAGCAGAGAGGTGGCGCTCGGCTGTTTTTTTAATTTTGAAGTATTTACAGAATTGCCACTGCGTTAATTTTGCAAATTACTCACAAATTTTCTAAAGAAGATGAAAATCTCCAAAAATGAAAGTTGCTCAACTTTTCAAACTCTACAACTTTGCTTCAATGAACATTTTCAAATTTTGCCTCCATTTTGAAATTTGAATTTGGGGTGCATTTAAGCATTTGAATCATTTCAAAATTACTCCAAATTTTATATGTAATCTTGAAAAACTTTGAATACCAAAGTTGATCCACATAAAATAATCTTCAACTTTGCTTTTTGCCTCAACCCCAAATTCCAAATGGATTTTGAATTAGACAAAAGGGGCAAAAAGGACTTTTGTGATTTGAATTTGAATTCAAATTTGATTTGTTTTCCTTTTACTTTAACTTTGATTTTTGACCAGTAACATGGCCCATTAGGGTTATTTGAGTCAAATGACACATGACCTCACATGATCACATGAAATTTGACCCTTATGGTCATGATCTTTATTTATGGTTTTGAATCACATCACATGAAATAACAACATTATGAAATAAAGCTTATTTAGTGAATGCATTCAAAATTTTCTACTTCATGAATGCTTTGCAATGCA
Organism: Miscanthus floridulus; assembly: GCF_019320115.1. NCBI lineage: Eukaryota > Viridiplantae > Streptophyta > Magnoliopsida > Poales > Poaceae > Miscanthus > Miscanthus floridulus. Next base: position 57,811 of record NW_027097372.1, read on the forward strand.
TATGATGACATGTCAAATTTTAGTGCTGGGTCAAAACACCAGAGGTGTTACAGGATTCATGTTTAGGTTCCGGGTATAATTATTGGGCTCCGGTTATTGTAAGACACAATCAATCAATCAATACAATTACTTTTTTCGGATTCACGCCAACCCTTAGGAGTAGGAGTACTATAGATCTCGACGAGTTCTTCAACAAGTAGGGTTGCATTGACTGATCGACCTACGGCTTGTCTGTGAGTACCGTCATGACTTTGTATCATACTTGTAATGCTACATCAGCCGATTGATCTTTTACGAGTATAATATATGTTAGTTATCGATCTGTATCATTATTTGTAAGGCTGCATCAACTGACTGATCTCTTACGAATCATAATATAGATCAAATTTATCGATCTTGTGTTAAATAACTTGTTGTTTAACACGATATCATCAGTTATCGTATCTGCTAAGATTAGTAAGATTTTCTTTACTGTTTTTGGTTGATTCACCAGCTATTGATCTTGTTATAATTAATGTTTTATTAATTGTAACAAATCGCTTGATTGAGATAGAGATAGATCGGTATCATATCATCTTATTGGTCGTTCTTTGATCCAGTCACACTTTAAATCTCATAATTGATGACTTTGTTATGCTAGATCGACTATTTTATCTCTATTCCAATCAAACATAGTACGCATCCAAAGACGTGTTTCAATCTTGAACAAACTCAATAGTTAATGAGATCTAATTTAATGACACTGCCATAGTTGCATCGACCTAGTTGAACCTCACTGGTAAGACTTTAGATCAGAAATTATCGATTAGTGGTTTTATTCATGATCGAGGTATGTACTCTGTTTGTTTGCTATGCCTGCATCGGCTATTTTAGCCGATTCGCCTATGCTTTCAGACATATAGCATGTTTTCCATGAACCTATCAATATATAGATGGTTTTATAGATTCTTTGGCTTTAGTTTGTTACTATTATCATAGATGTATCGATACGGTCGAACCTCACTGTTGATGGTAACATATTAGATTTAGAGCGTTTGTAGATTCATTTGTACTAGACAATTGATTTGTTCGCATGTTATATCCTTTCCCGTTAAACTTATCGGCTCAATGCTTTACACTAGTTATATCCATCTTGCTAATGAAGTTTCTTCATATTACTTATATCTGTGTGCATCGTACTTGCTATCATAAATTAATAATGACCCACGAGCATCATAGTCCTTAACAGTCGATTTCTCCTCGTATCGGCTATCTAGTCGATCCCCCTGTTTGACTACTCTCAAAGTAGCATATTTGGAACTGCTAGGGCAACACCGGCATGTTCCACCCTAAATTACTGATAAGCTTTCTCTCCTTGTCAATTGCAGGTCAAATTGACTGGCACGCTTTTAGGATTTTTAGGATCGACTGGTCTTGTGTTGAAGCCAAGCAAGATCTACGAGTTGACCTCACTCAGATTGTCCGGCTTGCTATGTGTTGGCTGCATTGCCACATTTTTTTTGCACCAACACAACCTTTATCTAAGTGATGGATAAGATAGGTTGGTACACACCAAGTGGTGGAGCTAGAAGATGGCATCCATGGTGATGGAGGTGGCCAAAAAGAGAGATGAAGTGCTCCAACTTAGGAAACAAGAAAGAGAAAAACAAAAATGGACTCAAGGCAATGGTATATGAGCAGGGCCATTTTTGTTTTGCCAATCAAGATACCATATAGAGTGTGATTGGGTTTAGGATAGATAGTCGTACTATGAAGAGGGGAAATCATGGTTAAAGTGGTTATCAAGTGCCACTAGGTGAATTCATACATGCATATGCATTAGGACCTAGTGTGCTAACTTAAATCCCTTAAAAATACTTTTAAAATGTTGCTAACTCACGTACACATGTGTTGGAATACTTGGAGTTGGCACACATGTACAAGGGTTGAAGTTTGGAGATGAAAAGGCTAAGAAAATAGGCTCTGAACTCTAGGTTTTTGGGGTCCAGACCATCAATGATGGGTCTGGAACCTAACCTTGGTGTCGCACCAACTCTAGACCCTAGCAGGCGCTCTGGATCGTGTTGCAATGGTCCGGTTGGCAACGTGGCACGCTGGCATTGAAGAATGAGTTTTGGACTCTACTGTGTCTCGATCTGGTTGAGGGTCTGGACTAAGGATGAGTCCAAAGAATTATTTGGATCAAAGAGA
>NW_027097373.1:0-18868 GCF_019320115.1 Miscanthus floridulus
AAGCATAAAGGGTAACTAACTTTCCTAAAGGGTGGCAGGATCTCTATGGATCTAGGTACACATTGATATTTAAGCATCCACTTCATTCCCAAAATAACATCCACATCATTCCCTAGCTTCAGAACAATTAGGTTAGCTAGGAACTCCAAACCTCCTATCTCAATCCAAGCTCGGCTAACTATTTGGTTAGACTCATGCATGATTCTAGGGGCACTAATCCAAAATCCCCTCCCAAACTCCATAGTTGGAAACTTATTATCCCAGGCAAAACCCCCATGAATGAATGAATGAGATGCACCCGAATCAAACAACAAGTCTAGCTAAAATGGAGTTGATGGGTAACTGTACCAATGATCACACCATCATCCACTTGAGCTTCTTCTACGGTCCCAAAGTGTAGCTGCGCATTCTTCTTGGGCACATTGCCGGTGCACTTGGGACCTATGGCTCGAGGTGCGGCTTGTAGCTATTGCTTAGTTGAGCATTCACAGAGCCAAGCGTCCAAAACCACCACACTCGAAAACACGCTCCGGTTGCTATAGCCAATTGCTTGGGTGCCTGCTGCTGGGGCTGCTAGGGTGAATGTGGTTGTATCCACACAGGACGCGGTGCTGCATAGCCTTGAATTCTTGGTGGGGTTCGACTGGTCTTCTACCTGATGGACAAACCCTGTCCATAGCCAATGTTGTACGGTCCTCTCTTGCAGCTATCCTTGTCCATCGCCTTCTTCTTGGTCTCCGCCTTGATAGCATCATTCACCATCTCATTGAAAGTGGGAGTTGGTACATTGCATAACTTGTCATGCATCATTGGTCTAAGACCATGCTCATACCTCACTTTCTTAGCCTCGTTGGTAGCAACCTCATTTGGAGCATATTGGGCTAGCTCATTGAACTTATGAGTGTACTCCACTACCAACATTTCCCATTGAACCAAGTTGCAAAACTCGACAGCCTTGATGAGCATGGCTCCCTCGGGTATTAAGAACCCACAGAACGCCTCCTTGAACTATTGCTAAGTGAGCTGCGCATTTGGCTACAAACGAGCCCGATAGTCATGCCACCATTTGCCAGCAGCTTCCTGAAGCTGGTGCAGTGGCAAAGTGGACCTTCTCATTATCATCACACTGGACAAGAGCGAACTTGTGCTCCATAGTCTTTAGCCAATGGTCAGCTGCCATCAGGATTCTTAGCTCCTAGAAAATATGGGTGGGTTGGTTTGCATGAAACCATGATACCCACGAAGTAGTGGCGGTTGAGCTCCATACTGATTGGCTTACATGTTCTCCAAGAGTTGCGTCATTCTTCCCATCACTTGCTGAGTTGCCTAATGATGCACTTTGTCCCTCTAAAGTATATCCACCCATGTTGGCACTTGCCCTCCTGGCGGTGGTGGTGGCAGTGGATTGTGCTGGTTACCTCCACCCCCTCCTGCTACCGTTCAAGATGCGGAACCTCGGGTGTCAACCATCCTACCCAAGACATATCGTTAGACATGTTTCATACAAGATGAGACAAAAAGGGTTGGATAGGAAATATGAATTCACTGGAAGAACAAAACTTTAACATGCTTAAATGGATCATCATATTCCACACATAATGCATCATGACATGGAGTGACATAGGCCATAACTAAACACCAACTTAAGATTACCATCCAAGTCTCAGTCTTACACAGACCACAAGGACATATGACATGAGTGCACTTGCATACGCTTCCACGCATACTAGGAACAAGCGTTCGAAGCACACATGTTGTTTTTAGTTCTTACAAAAGCATACTCTCAAGTCTCACAAGCATTACAACAAACAAACAGTACATAAAAGTTTTGAAGATAGGGTGAAGTCAAGCTCACAATAACTCATCATCTCTTAGATCAAATGCCGCTCAGGTGTTCAGAAGGTGATAGGTTCATTGATGGAACGAGCGAAGTCATACGGTGGCCTCCAGAAGTCTATTGGGAAACGATTGGTTGGGAGCAGGTACATCGTCGGGTTACCATCACATCCTAGAGATTTAGGATGAAGAAGATGCACTAGGGTGTCTCCAAGTAAATCCTCTGGTGTACTGGTGGTGTAGGGCATATGCCTGACTAGAAATCCCATAGATATCCTTGAGGGTCACACTAAGCTTTGAGGGACCCTAACTCCTTGAGCTTTTGGGTAGTGGTAAGGATACTCAGTCACTTCATATACTATGGCATCATCCCCTTGAGGATAATAGAGAACGGTAGATGGCATTGTAGTCATCCTCACATATGGTTCCACTCGATGCTTGCAAGCCGACAAACCTTGCGCGAGTGGCCCAAAGCTTAGCTTCCATACAACAGATCATGTGCGCCTAGGCACAATACCAATTCTATCATCCTCTTCTCATACAAAGTACTAGATTCAATCTGCATAGAGAACTTGAAAACTCAATTCATTTCTATCCTTTCCAGGAAGTGTTGGAACGGCAGCTCGCTTAGGTTAACAAGTGCCTCCCTCAACATAGCAATGGCATGATAGGTGTCATAGAACCGACCAATTTATAAGAGCACAAGTACAAAAACAATCGCCAAAATGATCACTTTCTCGCACTTGAGCCCATATAAACCAGGTAGTCAACTAAACCACGAAGGATTTCAAACCAACTTGCATACAACCAAGATCACAGTAATTCAACATAACATATCATACATTACAACATTTCACAGATGGTTTGCAAATAGGTTACAACACCTCAGAGTCATCAGTTATTACAAAACAGGTCTTATAAAGTATGAGGAAGCAAATAGTTTAACTTACACACCCGAGTTCAAATACAAATACTGGTTTGCTGATCACAACCCGCAAAAGCACTCGGATAAGGGAAATAGAGATCATGCCCATGATCTAGTCTTCGTCACCCGCCAGGTGGAGACAATACTTACAGAAGCCCTGATATAGAAGGTCATCTGCAACAAGAGGGAAAATCGTAAGTACGAGAATGTACTCGGCTAAGACTTACCCAGTCAGAAACCAAAACAAATGACACCTAAGGATCACTGCATAGCTTAATTTAGTGGATCTGGCTGACACTTTCTTTTTGCAGGAAAAGCATAAGTAATAATGATCAACTCTTAACCTGAACTAGCAGTGACTTTTAGTCATTAATATGTCATCTATATTAGCACCTGTACTAAGCAATCATTTGATTAAGATGCAAACATTAATAACCATAACAGGTATAAATCATGGCAACATTATCATCATCATCTATTTAACCATATCGTTAGATTAATTGAATCTATGTTGCCACTGCTCAGTCAAGTTCTCACTATCCGGGAGAGATGGCAATTCGAATTGATTCCTATCTAGCTGGAGGGGTATTCCTAAACACAAACCCTGCTTCCCCCATCAGGGTCGCAAACAAGTCACCTTTGGTACGATTCAGGAGTCGCGAGTCCAAACAGATCGACATTCTCAGAGAACCACTCTGCCAAGGTTGCTCAGGACTCTAACCCACCTTGGACTTATGCCAATGGCTCTCCACACATCCTTACTACCTACAGAATGCACGCCACTGCTCGCGTCCCTGGACTAAGTCGAGCTACTAGGCTTCGTGGTCGGAATGACTTATCTGACCAGCTAAGTGTTAGGCTGCGTTCAACATGACATGAGGACGTACAGCGCATCGGTCCTTAAATGACACAGACAGAGTCACTATGTCCAACCCTGCACAAGACTCCGCCCAGTTCTTAATTCATTATTAACATGGTTCTTTTCCACGATAGCAAATATAGCCAACCGTGATCCACCTCATCCTAAAGCTCGCAGGTGATAGGAAATCACCTGACTTCTACCGCACCTAAGCATGGCTAAGCATTTTAACCCATTCCTAACTTAAATAGGATTCAAGTGTGATATCTGGACAAGGATGGATATAGAATGCAACAATTGGTTCCAACCAATTCCTATACTTAATGCATCCTCAACGAAATAAAAGATACTCAAGGTATTTGTAAAAACATGGGAGACTTAATATGCTCCGGGGCTTGCCTTTCAAGAAAGAGGAAGGACTGGTGGTCAGGGCACTCGGGCAACTCCTCCTCGGCGGCTGCTTCGTCGATTTCCTGCACCTCAGGCTCCTCTTGGCTCGCTCCCTCAATTCCAGCAGCGTCACTCCCTCCGGCACACCTATTGCATGTATGCGCACGATAAATATCATGGATGCACATGAACGAAGTTAGAAATGCTCGAGGAATGCACATGCTTACTGCAGTCCGCATTTTCCGACTTAGGCTCTATTCAAATCACTTTAACTTACCAAGTTTATACAATCTAATGTGCAATTGCTCATCTTCAGTTAAGGACCTAGCACCTGCACCTAAGCATGTTCTCAAGTTAGACTAGCACCTAAACAATCAACAAGAACATTGCAACAAAGCATGCCCACAAACATTCATATTTCAGCGAAACAGAGACTGTACAGCGGTACGGTAAACTGACCATAACTGAAGATCTACAATTCCAAATGACATGCAACAAGATAATTTGGAAAGATTATGAAATCACCTACAATTCATTTTTAGACCTCAAGGCATGATTCCAACCTTTACCAGGTCGAATTTATAGAATTACATGATCAGGTCCAAACAAGACAGAGAACAAGCAACTCTGTGATCCAACTTTGAACGACTGTAACTCCTAAACTACTAGGCCAAATGCCACCAAATTTTGAAAGGAGCTAGATACATAAGTTATCTACAACTTTTGTATTCACCACATTCCCAGCAAACCAAAATATCATGGTGAACTTTGTAAAGTCCCGGGAACTGTCCTAGAGAGACATAATGCCAGGAAATATTTATTAACTTACGTTGCAAACAAATAACTGGACAAAACCAACTCAACTCACTTATCTCACAAGTCACAAGAACACCAGAAAGTAAAGTGCTCACCACCAATTCATTTCTTTTAATGCCTTTCTTAATTTATTTAATTAATTAGGGGAAATGGTAAACATATATGAAACCTACACCATTTAATCTACAAAAATTACAGTAGCTACCACATGCCTCCAAGTAGACTACTATAAAAATTTCACATCATTTGAGCAAGTATAACATCCTACACAAAAATGACAAGACATAAAGGCTTAAAATGACATAATTAGGAAACCCTAGTGAAAAGTGTCAAGCAATAAATTTTATATTTTTCCTAGCATCCTTAAGGTACTAGGACATTCCCCACAAAATTTCATGATCATTGGATTCCTAGATAAATTACAAAAATTCACACAAGGATCATTCAATGATAAAAGGAAAATCTATAACTCAAAAACCATACATGCAATGATTCTCAAATTTTTACCAGAGCTTCTACTAAGCAAGAATAGCTCACCAACAAAATTTCATAATTTTTGGAGCAAAGGAACTCCAGATATAATTTAAACAATTTTGCATGCATTTAAAAACACATTTCAAGTTCCTATTTAATTCATCCAAAAATTTCACTACAAGTGTTCATGTTATATTTTTCCTAAATACTACACTTCACTATGATCCTAACAAAATTGGAACCACCCAATTTGGATCTACAAAACTGGAGATACAAATTTTAGAAAACAGCATTCAAAACTGGAAATATTTGAACTAGCTTCTAATAGTCAGTCACTGACAAGTGGGGCCCTCGGGTCAGATGACCCCACCAGTCAGCGAGACGAAACTAGGGGAGGCGGCTACGATGGCGTAGGCAGCGGCGAAGCTCAGCCGACGGCGACGTCTCCAGGTGACGGCACCGGTACCAGCGTGACCGCCTCGACCTCCCACGTTGATTGGTGCCCTAATCGTGCTCTCTACCGACCTCTAAGTACTCCAGCCATGGAGCTCGACGGCTCGGCCATGGCGCACGGCGGTGTGCGGCCATGTTCCGGCCTGACTAGGACTAGGCGGAGCTGGCTACATCATCACACTGAGCAACGGTGAGTGACGGTGAAGCTAAGACAGAGGCTAAGGAAGGAAAGGGGGAATCATGTAGTGCTGGCCATGGCGAGCGCCACTCCGGCGAGGTGACCACAAGGGTGACGGCGGCAGGAAATGGCCAAAGGCCCTTACCTACGGCTCATCTGGCTCAGCGAGGACATCGATGAGGTCTGTGAGATGCTAGCAGAGCAATGTGAGGGCTAGCATCGGCGGTGGTGCAGCGGTGAGCTCGCGTGAGCACGGTGGAGCAAGGGCGACGGCACGGTCCGCTGCGGCTGCTATGGCGAGCGAAGGAGAAGGTGAAGCAAAGAATGGAGAGTCTAGGAGTGTCATAGGCGAGTGCGGGTGTGTTTTGGCGCACTGGAGCCCGACGTGGCCTGACCAGGCAGACAGCCGGCGACGCGCGGTGCCAGTGCAGCGGTGAAGCCCTGCTGCCGGTCGGGACACTAGTAGCTTCGTTTCAGTGATACCTAAGGGAGCCTGATAGCGAGATTTGACTAGCTTCCAACTCCCAAATGGTGACTAGTTAGCAAAATCAGCTTGAAGTAAAAATGTAGAGCTATGATAGGGCTACAACAATGTTTTAGAAATTATCAGCTAATTCTCAAAGAATCATGAGTTACATCAAGCCAAAGTCAGCTCCTTCAAACTATAATTGCAATCCATACTTAGAAATTTTTCTAAGTGCTGAATCAGCCCTCAACACTGACTTGTGGGCCCTTTTTGAGCATGTTCTGCACATTTTCATGAGTTGGTCATAAAATAACTTTTGTTCCTTAGATAATTTGCTACAACTTTACTTTAGGTTGCTTAGGCATGCAAACAAACTAAGTTGTGCTTTTTAAACAGTCAAACAAAAGAGTCCTAGGGTCAATACAAGTCAAACCATCACTTGAAAGCATAATTAGACAATATGGTCAACATGAACAATGTTCCTAATGACATTCCTAAGTGTAGCTAAATTTTTTAAAAGGATAATTAGCCACACCACACATTGATCACACCAAATCAAGCATCACAAGCATTGAAACAAGGAAGAATAAGTGAAATGTTGCCTTTGTTTCAAAGCCATGTTTCACATGTTTCATGATTTTGTTGCATAGTACTAACTAACCATGTTTCACTAAAGTGAGTTGCACATGTTGCACTTGAGTGTTGCACACTTTCATTTCATAAAACAAACACACATGAAATATAACAATATGTTGCAATGTTTCGACAACATGTTTCATGCAATATAAGCTCATGAATGGATGAATGATGCTCATGTTCATGAAATGCAAGTGCAAATGTGGAAGCCAAACACCTGGGGTGTTATAGCCCTCCCCCCTTATAAAAATCTCATCCTGAGATTTGACAAGCGTACCATTGTTGATAGAATTCCTTATAACCTGTCCCTCAAATAATCTTCTCTTTCCCACATTGCATCGCGTTCACTACCCTGATTACTCCACATGACCTTGTAAAACTTGACCACCCGACTCCGAGTCACTCGCTCCCGAGTGTTCAATTACTTGGACCAGGTTTTTCTTCGAAAGTCAAATCAGATTTTAACTCAATATCCCCCAGTGGAACTCTCTCTTTAGAGGATGCGAAGACATCTCTTCAACTGGGATACGTGAAAGACATTGAAGATAGCACTCATCTCATGAGGTAATTGGATCTTGTATGCTACCTTACCACTCTATCTAATGATTTGAAACGGACCGACATATCTCGGCGCAAGCTTTCATTTCACACCAAAGTGTTGGACACTCTTCATAGGTGAGACTTTCAGATAAACAAAGTCTCCAACTTTGAATTCGATAGGTTTTCTATGGCAATTAGCATAACTTTTCTGCCTAGCTTGAGCTGCGGCCATATGGGTTTGGATAGTATGAACTTGTTCTTTGGCTTCTTGAACAAAATCAATTCCATAAGATCTCCTTTCACTGGCTTCTACCCAATTCAACGGGGTTCTACACTTTCGGCCATACAAAGCTTCAAACGGTGCCATCTTGATACTCTCTTGATAACTATTATTGTATGAAAATTCAGCTAGGGGCAACCACTTTTCCCATGAACAATTAGCCGAGATGACACATGCTCTCAACATATCTTCTAAGATTTGATTCACTCGTTCAGTTTGCCCATTGGTTTGCGGATGATAGGCAGAACTTCTTACTAACTTAGTTCCTAATAATCTGTGTAAGTGCTCCCAAAAGCGAGCAGTGAACTGTGGTCCTCTATCAAAGACAATAGTATGTGGTATCCCATGAAGTCAGACTATCTGATTAAAGTACAACTCCAGCATAGTTAGTTGGATGGAAATCTATGCGGACAGGAATGAAGTGTGCAGACTTGGTCAGACGGTCAACAATCACCCAAATGGAGTTAAAATTCCTCTGAGTAGTAGGGAGCCCGATGATAAAATCCATACTTATATCCTCCCATTTCCAACCTAGAATAGAGAGTGGCTGAAGCAATCCAGCTTTCATGTGCACAGCTTTGACTCGACAACAAGTGTCACACCTAGCCACATAAGCAGCTATCTCCTTCTTCATCTTGGTCCACCAAAAGCGAGGCTTCAAATCATGATACATTTTGTTACTACCAGGATGAATAGATAATTTAGAGGAATGGGCTTCGGATATGATTTGATTTCTAAGCTCTCTATCCTTCGGAACCACCAACCTATCCTTGAACCATAACACGTCATTCTCATCTACCCAAAAATGTTTGGTTTCTTGCTCTTTCATCTTACGCATGATGTGGAACACACCTGAATCTGTCTTCTGTAGCTCGATAATTCAACTCTATAGAGTACAACTGACAGTGATGTTGTGAAGGACTGCAGGATGTAGGAGTATTGACAAATGGAAGTCACTTTCAATCAAAGAGTGGCAATGAGATTTCTTGCTTAAGGCATCCGCAACGATGTTTGCCTTGCCAGGATGATAGTGCACTTGGAGGTTATAATCCTTGATCAACTAGAGCCATCTTCTCTAACACATATTCAACTCAGGTTGGGTGAAGATGTACTTAAGGCTTTTATGATCAGTATAGATATTGCACATATTGCCGAGCAAATAATGTCTCCAGGCCTTCAAAGCATGAACAACTAGCAGCGAGTTCTAAGTCATGCATCAGATAGTTCACCTCATGCTTCCGAAGTTGGCGAGAGGTATAAGCAATGACTCTACCCTCTTGCATAAGAACACCTCCTAAATCTATACCTGATGCATCGCTAGAACACATCAAAAGGTTTCTCGATATCCGGTTGCGCCAAAACCTAGAGCCGAAGTTAGAAGAGTTTGCAGGGTGTGGAAAGCCGCATCACACTCAGAAGTCCAGACAAACTTCATGTCTTTTTGCAGCAACCGAGTCATAGGCTTGGCTATTTTAGAGAAATATAGGAATGAAGCAATGATAATAGCCAGCCAATCCTAGGAAACTCCAAACCTCGTGCACTGAGATTGGAGCCTTCCAGTCCAACACTTCTTGCACTTTGGTGGGATCCACCATAATTCCACCATCAGACAACACATGTCCGAGAAAAGGTACCTCTCGAAGCCAGAATTCACACATGCTGAACTTTGCATAAAGCTTGTGTTCCCACAATCTAGTGAGAACCACTCGCAAATGTTCAACATGATCTTCTTCATTCTCAGAATAAACCAGGATATCATCTATAAATACCACCACAAATTTGTCCAACTCGGGCATAAACACCTGAATTCATCAAATACATGAAGTGTGCGGGGGCATTGGTCAATCCAAAAGACATAACAAGGTACTCATACAGCCCGTATCTTGTAGAGAATGTTGTTTTTGGAACATCCTCAGGCCGAATTTTGATTTGATGATAACCAGATCTCAAATCAATCTTGGAAAAGACTTTTGCTTTAGATAACTGATCAAATAAGATATCTATGCATGGCAGAGGGTACTTATTCTTGATGGTGACTGCATTCAAAGGCCTATAATCTACACACATGCATAGTGATTGATCCTTCTTCTTTACAAAGATAGCTAGGCACCCCCACGGAGATGAACTAGGATGGATAAGGCCTTTCTTTAGAAGTTCATTCAACTGGGTCTTAAGTTCGGCTAGTTCATTGGGAGGCATCCTATAAGGCCTTCTAGAGATGGGCGCTGTACTAGGTAGCAACTCTATCTTGAACTCCACTGTCTCGATCCAGGGGCAATCTAGGCAAATCATCAGGAAAAACATCCAGAAAATCACACACGACAGGGATATCTGCCATAGCCTTTGCTTGCACCGCATTAGCCGTACAAGAAAGATTGATGTCTCTGGGTAGCTGTACTAGAAAACCCTCCTGATTACCAGGATCTCTGAGCATGACTACTCTAGTTGATGTATCAATAAGCACTCCATGACTGCTCATCTAGTTCATTCCCAATATCACAGTCGATACCCAGCCCCGGTAAAACTACCAGATCAACCTGATAACTTCGCCCCTCTATCTCAAATTGTACGTCCCCAACTACAAGCTTGGTTGGGATAGTACCACTGGCAGCCCTAATACAATAACCCTCACCCTCAATAGTGTATGTTTTCTGCATAAACTTGGATGCAAATGCGGGACTAATAAAAGAATGCGAAGCACCCGAATCAAATAGTACAACTACAGGGTGTTGATCAACCAGGAACTTACCAGCAGTTACTACCTCTCCTGAAGGAATATCAGCAATATTAGTGTGGTTCACCTATCCCTGATGGCCACCTTGGTAGTTATTCTTCTTAGGGTAAGGGCACTCCCTTGCCCTAGTGGCCTATCTTGTTGTAGTTCCAGCATGGCATGTTGCTTGGAGGAGCCTTGGAACTGCCTTGGCTGGTAGTGCCCTTGGGAAGAGCAACTGTAAAGGCCTTGTGAAATCCAGTCCTACCTAGATTCTTCTTCTGCGGTGGGCAGAATTTAGCAGCTGATGCTGGAGGGTAGAATGGAGCCCTTTGGGTGACTGGAGCCTTGGATTGTGAGGCACCCGCCTCATAGGCTCTCTTACGATTCTTTGAAGCAGCATACATAGCATTGTTGTTCTCTTGCGATAAAGCATCACTCACAAACTCATTAAATTGAGCACACTTGCAATTTCCCATGGTCTTCATCAATTTAGGGCTAAGTCCCCGCTTGAAACTAGCGATCTTTTTGGCATCAGTGTCAACAAACTCAGTAGCATACCTTGCAAGGTTATTGAAAGTCTGCAGATATTCATTCAAGCTCTTGTTCCCCTGGGTCAGCTTCATGAACTCTGTATGCTTGATTGCCATGAGACTAGGAGGAATATAATTTCCCCTAAAAGCAGACTTGAACTAATCCCAAGTGATTTGGGCATTAGCGGGCATAGTGGACCGATGATGACTCCACCAAATACCAGCTGGCCCATGTAGTTGGTGAGATGCATACTTCAGTCTTTAGCACCTTAGTCAAGCGAAGCAGACGGAATTTCTGATCTAGAGTGTTCAACCACTCATCAGCTTGGAGGGGCTCTTCAGCCTCCTTGAAGATCGGTGGTTTAGTGTCAAGGAAATCTTTGAAGTCGCTATACTGATTTGGTTCTGGTCCTTGACGTGCACCATGACCATCATGATTTGCAATCAGTGCGGAGAGCCTCAGCCATAGTGCGATGTCCTTCCGTAAGAATTGCCATCAATTCCGTTGGTGTGGGTAGTGGTGGCGGTGGAAGATCATCATCATCACCAGCTGCACCAGTGGAACGAGTGCGAGGCATCTGCAACCATGCGCAACCAGCAATTATTGGTGATGTTAGCACATTGGAGAGGAACAATGTAATTACGCCAAACTGAATTTACTGGAGAGAATGAAAACTTCATACAATAAACAGAGGCAATAATTCATTCTCCAATCACCACATCATCAATTAGATTACTAGCGCCATACGCAGTGCATTCCAACATGACAAGTTTTAAACTTAACCAACAAGATACGCATCCCGACGGGAGCGGATTAAAGTACATTACATGCCAAGTTTGAATTAAAAGGTACATCCCACATCAGTCATAGTACTAGGTCCATTACACCAATGACTACAAAAGCTTAAACTAGTGAGACTTGCTAACAACTACTCATCAAAGTGATCGCTGTCCACATCGGAGATGCCTTGGACTTCTTCCGGAATCTTCCTCCTCTTCTTCATTTGCAGGTTCAGCTAGCAATGTCATCCATCTGCACGTCCTCTCTTCTTCATCGGCCTCACTTGAGGTCCACCCACATTAGGATACCCTAGGTATGGGGTGAGGAATAGGAAACAACTGGTTGTTCAGTTGATGGTGTTCAACCTATAGCTCTTCAAGCTACTCTTTGAGCTCATGCTCCCTTTAGAAAGCATTGTGGTTAGCCATGATCTAGCCCTGACGTCTTTCTTCTGCCAACTCTAAAGCTACATCTCTATGACATGTCACACGATCCAACTCCTGGGATGCCTCATCTCTCTCTATAGTGAGGTTCATCAGCTGGTTATGAAGCTCGTCTCTCTCATGTGCTATTTGACCCCACTGCTGCAGGCGATAATTTGCAATACCTCGAATCTCATCTACTTCTTGCTGAGCTCGCCCACATGCATCCACCCTATGGCGATACTTGCGTGCACGCAACCTGAACTTGTGCTGGGCTGCCATTGCCTTGCCAGCTTCTTCTAGCACACTAGAAAGGGTGTCCTGCCTGACTCGACAAAGCTTCAAGACGGCCATCATAGCACTCATTCTAGGATTGTCGCTCTAAACACGTTCACCACAGCCTCGAACCAAGGCCTGGCCAACCTCTTGAGTCCACTCAGCCTTAGTAGGAGCCACTCGGGGAATGGATGAAGCTGGTCCACCCACTAACTCATCCCCGAAGCTCTATGCTATATCCATAAGCACATCAAGGGCAGCAACTTGAGCGGCTTCCCATGGGCTTTGCCCATCAGTCTCAATGCTCCACCCATGCCACAATGGTCTCGTGGGGTTTTGTGGTACTATAAAGGTCACAATGTACCAAGGTACATCTCCCAATGGCACCTCCTGCCTCCACATGTAGCGGGGTGCCTCTGGGTACCCAACTGAACTGAGCACCCTCTAGAGCAAGGTGGGCGTACCAAACTAGTCCAAAAAGGTGCTGCTACCAGTAGGAAACATGGGCG
Organism: Miscanthus floridulus; assembly: GCF_019320115.1. Classification (NCBI taxonomy): domain Eukaryota; kingdom Viridiplantae; phylum Streptophyta; class Magnoliopsida; order Poales; family Poaceae; genus Miscanthus; species Miscanthus floridulus. The sequence goes on from NW_027097373.1 coordinate 13,088, forward strand.
TGGCCATCTATATCAAAAAGGGATGCAACTCATGTGAGAGGATTATTTTGCTAAGAGATTGAACTAAATACTTGGGCTAAGCAATTATAAGGGAGGGAGTAATGCAATATGAATGACATGAGTGAATATGATGCATGCTCATTCCGTACGTCCTCACAAACCTAAGAAAATTTAAGTTTTAGCGGAATATACGATGGCATATATACGTTCTCTTAATTAGTGGTAACTAGTCAATCTACACGGTGCGTTGTTAGCGTACCTATAGAAAACTTCATTGCAGCCCCAACCCAACAAGATATAATGCTAATTACAACAGTAGTAACTAAGATACTCTCCATATATACATCCCTAGATATATATACTTTGGTATCCAAACTACCCGACAGATGTACCCACAATTAAGTACCTTCATATATACATGTATGCAACATCTAAATACTCCAGTAACCACAACTAACTCTCCCCTAGACCGACGGTTGGATGGTCATGCTCTCACAACTCACACTTACCTTAGCGTAGAGGCAAATGATCCATACATTACCATTCAAGCGAATGGCACCCATGCAATAGCACGCCGCATGGATGATGAAATAGAAACAATCAATTTCCCCTAGGTTAGTAATTATATATAAGCCACCTAGAAGTCCTTAAGTGGGCTACAAGGGATGTGATCATAAGTACACCATAAAAATTTTTATTTTTGAACACTTATATATAATTATAAGTTGGAAAACCATTTTCACAACAAAAGCTTTTGTATTTAAATACCCATATGACATGTTTAGTGTTGAATCTAGCTCTGATGCCAGCTGTCACAGAACCGACCAATTTATAATAGCGCAAGTACAAAAACAATCGCTGAAACGATCACTTTCTTGCACTTGAGCCCATATAAACCCGGTAGTCAACTGAAACCACGAAGGATTTCAAACCAACTTGCATACAACCAAGATCATAGTAATTCAACATAACATATCGTACATTACAACATTTCACACACGGTTTGCAAATAGGTTACAACACCTCAGAGTCATCGTTATTACAAAATAGGTCTTATAAAGTATGCGGAAGCAAATAGTTTAACTTACACACCAGAGTTCAAATACAAATACTGGTTTGCTGATCACAACCCGCAAAAGCACTCAGATAAGGGAAATAGAGATCATGCCCATGATCTAGTCTTCGTCACCCGTCGGGTGGAGACAATACTTACAGAAGCCCTGATATAGAAGGTCATCTGCAACAAGAGGGAAAAACCCTGAGTACGAGAATGTACTCAGCTAGACTTACCCATCAGAAACCAAAACAAATGACACCAAGGATCATGCATAGCTTAATTTAGTGGATTTGGCTGACACTTTCTTTTTGCAGAAAAGCATAAGTAATAATGATCAACTCTTAACCTGAACTAGCAGTGACTTTTAGCCACTAACATGTCATCTATATTAGCACATGTACTAAGCAATCATTTGATTAAGATGCAAACATTAATGACCATAGCAGGTATAAATCGTGGCAACATTATCATCATGATCCATTTAAACATATCATTAGATTAATTGAATCTACGTTGCCGCTGCTCAGTCAAGTTCTCACTATCCGAGAGAGACGGCGATTTGAAACGATTCCTATCCAGCTGGAGGGGTATTCCTAAACACAAACCCTGCTTCCCCCGTTAGGGTCGCAAACAAGTCACCTTTGGTATGATTCAGGAGTCACGAGTCTGAACAGATCGACATTCTCAGAGAACCACTCTGCCAAGGTTGCTCGGGACTCTAACCCACCTTGGACTTATGCCAATGGCTCTCCGCACATCCTTACTACCTCCAGAATGCCACGCCACTGCTCGCGTCCCCAGACTAAGTCGAAGCTACTAGGCTTCACGGTTGGAACAACTTATCCGGCCAGCTAAGTGTTAGGCTGTGTTCAACATGACATGAGGATGTACAGTGCATCGGTCCTTAAACGACATAGATGGAGTCACTATGTCCAACCCTGCACAAGACTCCGCCCAGTCTTAATTCATTATTAACATGGTTCTTTTCCACGATAGAAAATATAGCCAACCATGATCCACCTCATCCTAAAGCTCGTAGGTGACAGGAAATCACCTAACTTCTACCGCACTCAGCATGGCTAAGATTTAACCCGTTCCTGAACTTAAATAGGATTCAAGTGCGATATCTGGACAAGGATGGATATAGAATGCAACAATTGGTTCTAACCAATTCCTATACTTAATGCATCCTCAACGAATAAAAGATACTCAAGGTATTTGTAAAAACATGGGAGACTTAATATGCTCTGAGGCTTGCCTTTTAGGAAAGAGGAAGGACGGTGGTCAGGGCACTCGGGCAACTCCTCCTCGGCGGCTGCTTCGTCGATTTCCTGCACCTCGGGCTCCTCCTCCTGGCTCGCTCCCTCAAATTCCAACAGCGTCACTCCCTCCGACACACCTATTGCATGTATGCGCACGATAAATATCATGGATGCACATGAACGAAGTTACAAATGCTCGAGGAATGCACATGCTTACTGCAGTGCGTATTTTCCGACTTAGGCTCTATTCAAATCACTTTAACTTACCAAGTTTATACAATCTAATGTACAATTGCTCATCTTTAGTTAAGGACCTAGCACCTGCACCTAAGCATGTTCTCAAGTTAGGCTAGCACCTAAACAATCAACAAGAACATTGCAACAAATCATGCCCACAAACATTCATATTTCAGCGAAACAGAGACTATACAGCGGTACGGTAAACTGACCATAACTAAAGATCTACAATTCGAAATGACATGCAATAAGACAATTTGGAAAGATTATGAAATCACCTACAATTCATTTTTAGACCTGAAGGCATGATTCCAACCTTTACCAGGTCGAATTTATAGAATTACATGATCAGGTACAAACAAGACAGAGAACAAAGCAACTCTGTGATCCAACTTTGAACGACTGTAACTCCTAAACTACTAGGCCAAATGCTACCAAAGTTTTACAGGAGCTAGATACATAAGTTATCTACAACTTTTGTATTCACCAGATTCCCAGCAAACTAAAATATCATGGGCAACTTTGTAAAGTCCCGAGAACTATCCAGAGACACATAATGCCAGGAAATATTTATTAACTTACATTGCAAACAAATAATTGGACAAAACCAACTCTACTCACTTATCTCACATGTCACGAGAACACCAGAAAGTAAAGTGCTCACCACCAATTCATTTCTTTTAATGCCTTTCTTAATTTATTTAATTAATTAGGGGAAATGGTAAACATATATGAAAACTACACCATTTAATCTACAAAAATTATAGTAGCTAGCACATGTTCCAAGTAAACTACTATAAAAATTTCACATCATTTGAGCAAGCATAACATCCTACACAAAAATGACAAGACATAAAGGCTTAAAATGACATAATTAGGAAACCCTAGTGAAAAGTGTCAAGCAATAGATTTTATATTTTTCCTAGCATTCTTAAGGTACTAGGACATTCCCCACAAAATTTCATGGTCATTGGATTCCTAGGTAAATTACAAAAATTTACACAAGGATCATTCAAGGATAAAAGGAAAATCTATAACACAAAAACCATACGTGCACTAATTCTCAAATTTTAACCAAAGCTTCTACTAAGTAAGAATAGACCAACAAGATTTCATAATTTTTGGAGCACAGGAACTCTAGATATAATTTAAACAAGTTTGCATGCATTTAAAAACACATTTCAAGTTCCTATTTAATTCATCCAAAAATTCCACTACAAGTGTTCATGTTATATTTTTCCTAAATACTACACTTCACTATGATCCTAACAAAATTGGAACCACCCAATTTTAATCTACAAAACTAGAGATACAAATTTTACAAAAAACAGCATTCAAAACTGGAAATATTTGAACTAGCTTCTAATACTCAGTCACTGACAAGCGGGGCCCTCGGGTCAGATGACCCCACCAGTGAGTGAGAGGAAATAGGGGAGGCGGCTGCGACGGTGCGATAGCAGTGAACTCACCGACGGCGGCGTCTCCGGTGACGGCACCAGTTTTAGCATGACCGCCTCGACCTCCCGCATTGATTGGTGCCCTAATCACACTCTCTGCCGACCTCTAAGTACTTCGGCCACGGAGCTCGGTGGCTCGGCCATGGCGCACGGTGGCGCACGGCCATGTTCTGGCCTGACCAGACCGGCGGAGCTAGCTACATCATCACACGAGCAACGGTGAGTGACGGTGAAGCTAAGACGGAGGCTAGAGAAGGAAAGGGGGAATCATGCAGTGCTAGCCACGGCGAGCACCACTCTAGTGAGGTGACCGTAAGGGCGACGGCGGTGGAAATGGCCAAAGGCCCTTACCTACGGCTCGTTTGGCTCAGCGAGGATGTCAATGAGGTCCATGAGATGCTAGCGGAGCAATGTGAGGGCTAGCGCCGGTGGTGGTGTAGTGGTGAGCTCACATGAGCATGGCGGAGCAAGGGCGACGGCGTGATCCGCTGCGGCTGCTGTGGCGAGCGAAGGAGAAGGCGAAGCAAAGAATGGAGAGTCCAAGAGCATCACGGGCGAGTGTGGGCATATTTTGGCGCACTGGAGCCCGACATGGCCTGACCAGGCAGACGGCCGGTGACACACGGCACCATGCGGCGGTGAAGCCCTACTACCGGTCAGGACACTGTAGCTTCGTTTCAATGAAACCAAGGGAGCATGACAGCGAGATTTCATTAGCTTCCAACTCCCAAACGGTGACTAGTTAGCAAAATCAGCTGGAAGCAAAAATGTAGAGCTATGATAGGGCTACAACAATGTTTTTGAAATTATCAGCTAATTCTCAAAGAATCATGAGTTACATCAAGCCAGAGTCAGCTCCTTCAAACTGTAATTGCAATCCATACTTAGAAATTTTTCTAAGTGCTGAATCAGCCCTCAACACTGACTTGTGGGCCCTTTTTGAGCATGTTTTGCACATTTTCATGAGTTGGTCATAAAATAACTTTTGTTCCTTAGATAATTTTCTACAACTTTACTTTAGGTTGCTTAGACATGCAAACAATCTAAGTTATGCTTTTCAAACAGTCAAACAAAAGAGTCCTAGGGTCAATACAAGTCAAACCATCACTTGAAAGCATAATTAGACAATATGGTCAACATGAACAATGTTCCTAATGACATTCTAAGTGTAGCTCAACTGTTTAAAAGGATAATTAGCCACACCACACATTGATCACACCAAATCAAGCATCATAAGCATTGAAACAAGGAAGAACAAGTGAAATGTTGCCTTTGTTTCAAAGCCATGTTTCACATGTTTCATGATTTTGTTGCATAGTACTAACTAACCATGTTTCACTAAAGTGAGTTGCACATGTTGCACTTGACTGTTGCACACTTTCATTTCATAAAACAAACACACATGAAATATAACAATATGTTGCAATGTTTCGACAACATGTTTCATGCAATATAAGCTCATGAATGGATGAATGATACTCATGTTCATGAAATGCAAGTGCAATTGTGGAAGCCAAACACCTGGGGTGTTACAATAGGCCATGACTTGAATTGCCATGTCGATTAAAGTGCCCTTTCCCAAAGCAAGGTGATCAAACTTCTGTCCTGGGTCATAAAGGTGACTTGGTATACGGACCTTGCAGGTGTAGTCTAGCGGAAGTCTTTCAACATAACATAGTTCACGATAATGGATACATGGGTGTGCCCTAGCAATGTATCTATGGAACACAAGACCCTTCACACTCCTGATCCGGCGAGGGGTCAGGAG